>NC_071285.1:42247848-42272043 GCF_943735745.2 Anopheles bellator | reverse complement strand
TCTCTCTCTCTCTCTCTCTCTCTCTCTCTCTCTCTCTCTCTCTCTCTTTCTCTCTCTCTCTCTCTGGTGCCAGCGGTGCACCGGTAAACGATTATTATCCGTAATAGACTTTTCAATGGAAAGGCCAGCCAGCCAGCCAGCGGATGGACCATAATCCGGGCGATGTCACCAGGGCCTGACGGACCGGGAATGTTTTAATTTGCTTCGTAGAAGCGCCTCAGCCCGCAGTTTGTAATTGCACGGGGCGCGGCCTCAAACCAGCACCAGGGATGCGCTTTTAATAGAAAAAAAAAACTTAATCAAAGTGCATCGAATTAATGCCTGACGTGGCCATGAGCCGTGTGCAGTCTGTCATTGTCCGTGAAATTTCCTATTTTAGTCGCCCGGTCAGGCAATTAATTGGACAGCCCCGTAACAGGCGATCCTGCATCTGCTTACCAGGCATTTAGGATTCCGCGATCGATCCTGGATTGTGGAGTGGATTTGTTTCTATCCTCCTATCCTATTTCAGTGTACCCTCGATGGCGCTTTCTTTGTCTTCTCTTCGAAGGAATAATGATTGTGGGCAATGAACGTTCGTTACTCCGGAACTCAACTTATTGCCGTAACGGAAATGCGTGTTGATCAGTTCAGAGGGTTAACTAAGACTAATATTTATTTGGTCCTAAACTCGAGCACCTCATCAATGGCTAAGTATGATGGTTGACTTCGCGAATCGCTGTCGCTAGGAAAAACTGCTTACTGGCTGGCCGTAGGGTGTTTAGACGTTGGCCGTTGGTAAAGTTGTCCGTTAACTTGCCAGTCGGTCAGTTTGCTAACATCCAGCAGCTGACAGCAGTTTAGAATGGCAGCCGGCAAAATGGCGGCCGCAGAGAGCAATTCCACCGGCCGTGGTGGATGTTTAATTACGCATCGCTTCTTGCGAGGCCCCCTCGGCTCCTGCCACCCCCCGGGTTGTCCCGTACTCTTCTGTTTCGCGCTTTTGCGCCCTCGAAAGTGTGTCTCGGCGAGGCCCCTCATGTGGCTTTGAAAAATTTATAAAACTGATAACTTTCAACGATTCGCGCATTCCGCATCCACACCGGTACGCGCACGGCCCATCGTCGTCAGGCCCGTGTGATGAGAAAATTACGGCCTGACGACGACGACGACGATGGCCACGTCTTCCAACTCCGACTCCAACGTAAGCCGCGTTGAGCGGTACCATAAAACTTTTACGCACTCCCAACTCGGCCCAGGCCACCGACCAGGCCGGAGCATGCGGACGGACGTTTATGGGCGTATTAACGCGATGCGCACTCCACGCTCCGGCGGGCTAGGACTCGCGGAGCTCGGACCTCGCAGCGAGATGGGATGGGAAAAATTATTAATATTGCGATTTTTCATTTATCGATGCGCCGATGCTCTATCCGCGAGGGGGCCGTTTGCTTTATTAAAACATTCCCATAATGTTCTCCCACCCACCACCACCACCCCCCTTTAACCGACCGGTGGGTGGTGGGAGGTTAGCATCAAGTGCGCGCGAAGATCGGATCGGATCGGATCGGCGTGTGAAGCGATCCACGGTAATTGCTGACCTTTGACATATGGAGCTGGAGGAAAACACCGCACCGCATCGGGGCCTGGCCTGGGTGGGTGTTCGGGGGGAGAGCGAGAGATCCGCCATGCTGATTAGAGCCGCGGGATCCGGAGGAGATCCGGGATCCGTCGGGTTGCGCGCTTCATTGAAATACATTTTGCGCGCCGTAGCCGAACAACATTCACCGTCAAAGGGATTGCTCCATCACCACGACCGGCCACAGGGCCTGCTCCCCCACCCGCACCCTTCTACCGACTCGCCGCTCCCCAGAGAGACAACAAAGTGATAAAGTTTAAACCATCCTTTCCGCGATAAACTCTCGGCGGAGTTCATGCGATTTGCTTCGATCGGATGGGCCTGGGCTGAAAGCGAGAGAGAGCGAGAGAGAGCGAGAGAGCGGGCATGATGATGTACCGTAGTGCGGCCACGGGGATGCAGGGCAACGAGACAGACAGACACCTTATCGGGCCCATGACGGTTCGCCGTTACGATTGGTGACACCGAACGGGACTTCAGCCCCCGAGATGGCAGCGGATTAAGGACAGGGCAGGCCGACCACTGGGCCGGCGACCACTTACTAACTAATAAGTACAATTAGAGTAAACCCCCCTTCCCCTCGCGGGTCCGGATTAGGGGCCGCAGGGACGGCCGGGCCCATCTGGCAAGGGATTTTCTTGTCGCCGCACCGCACCGGGGCAGATAAGAGTGACGTTTCACGTTCCGGCGCGGGCTGCACATTAATTTAGCTTGCAAGTGTTGTTCCCGAGGCCCTACCTCCGGGGATCCTGGATTTCTAGTGGTGGTGTGGGGCAGCTAGTGGCGCGCAGCAGCCACCCATAAAATGGCTGATTGGTTTCGGGGTGTCCGAGGGCAGCGATACTGAGAGTTGATGGCGCTCTCGGGGGCTCGGAAAATCGGCTCACTCGTACTCGTAGAGGGATTTCCAATTAAAAGTCCAATCGAAACGGCCCCAACAGGTGGCTGGCAACAAAATGGCGTAGATTTTAGCTACACAAAACCGATGGCATCCCACTGAAATGTATATTGAACGACACGCTGACGATGCTGAGCGAAGCGTTCGCACGGTCACCGGACGCGATTGAAACATTTTTAAGCCCACGATTTCGATCACCCAACGCGGATGGGGCAACTGGCGGAGCCGGTGAAATAATGGACCTGCCTAGGCCCGCGAGCACTTCGCTAAGCCTTCCCCGCACGAGGACCTTAATCCGGTGGCACCACGGCAATGGAGCATTAATAAGGGCATAAAAAGCCATGAATGAAACCGCTCGCGGTGCATCCGATGCCGAACCGGAATCCGATAGTCGAGCTAACCGAACGGCGGCGCCTCCTTCGCTCGTTTCGTATTCAAATTTGTTTACCCCGCTTTTTACGCGCCCCGACGCCCCGATAGAATGGTATCAGCGGTCGGATTGCAGCGACCAGTGACCGAGCCTTCGCGCCTTCCGGTGGCGGCTTCCGTTTGATTCGGCCGCGGCGGCCGCAATCGGGCGGGCAATAAAGTAGGCAAGCGAATTTCGCCCGACAATAAGAAATATGTTCCGGTAATCGGTGGCGCAATTACTCGGCCCATCGGTTTTGCTGTCCCTACCGGCCGGCCGGCCGTTGTCGGTGGCTTCGTTCTTGCGCTCTTGGGATCCTTCCGGGTGGATTCCGTGAATTCATTGAAAAGGGATGTAATTTGTAAACGGTTACCGGCGATCATTCCGTTCCATTTCAGCTAGGGAATCATCTTAGAACTATTTACTTACGTAAAGTGATTGAACTCCGTTTGGATGAGATTGATGTTGGCTGGATGCTGTGTTGAGTTTCTTCATCATATTTTTTTTCAATAATTAGTGATTGATATTGTTATTTGGGATTCTCGTTTGGGGCAATTAATCATTAATCTAATAATTTGATTGCTCATTTCATTTCATTACTCTTAAAGGGTGTTTTCTTCCAATTTCTACTCGTTTGGTGTCCTAGAAGTAGTCTTTAGCTCCCATAACTATTCAATATAATTAGAATCGGGTATTTTTGGTGGGTTCCATTGGATTAGGATAATCGTTCCGTTAATTTTAACGGTATTTATTAAAGTGCTGTTAGGTATGAAATGTTTTGAGCGATTTCCTGTTAGTAATTGATAGTTCTCAAAAGAATAATGTGCAGATAGTCTTTGTAAATTCTGTCAGATTTGTGGTAGTAATTAGGTTCCAATATGATAGCAATTTGTTGCCATCATCATTTGGCATCGAACCATTCCCAAAGTTCAGCAATTGTTTCACAAACTAGAGGCTTTTAAGCTGTTTTCAACGACAAATTGTTGGCAAGATTCAACTAGTTTGTAAGCTACAATGGAACGGACAAACAAATATGCAAACAGACATTCCTTTCTATACATACAGATACTCAAAAAATAAGAAATTCCCCCAATTTTTCTGCAAACAATCAAAAATACTTATCTTTCTCTCTAATAACTACAACGTTGCATAAGAAATAGCATTTTTTGTCAAATACATAAACAGCCTTAGGAATTTATTTAATCTTTTACATCATTCAGGGTAAAAAATCTTAACAGCTATTTAAACAGGTTCTGATCGCTGATGATCATTTTTAATTATTCTGTTTTATTACACTGCAAATTAATGAAATTCATTGAACTACATTCCTGTGATTAATATTAACAACCTAATCGAATTACATTTTTTCCATAACAAATGCTTAGTATCTTGAGCATAAAGCATATTTCAAACAGTCTACAATTTAAAAAAATAAAGAGGATGAAAATTCAGCAACAATTACAATACCAGATTTAAGATAGATTACGTTGTTGTGTTTAATATAGACCATTACTACCAATAGACACTGGTTCTCACAGCCACATATAAACTAGCCCTCTCTTAATTGAACAGGAGTTCTTGCTATTGGTCCATGCTCTGGGCGCGCATTGGTGGTGTTTTTGTGAGCTACGTAACTAATAGAACTTCGTCAGTTCAGCAGTGGCAGTGTGACAGCGGCGGCCACAGCCGTTCATTCATTAAACGCGTGATGATTGAATTATTCATCAGCGCGCGAAACCGATGGCGACCGAAACGCTGTCACGTTGCTGGGCCACGGGCCACGGGCTGCTGGGCTCCGTGAGGGTTGCGGCGTGCGAATTAGTGTGGCCAAGGTACCGTCACTCGCCTGTGGCTTCCCCATTGATTTACATTCGCCCGTCGCCCGCGCCCACTGTGCGTGGATATTGACGCTGACCGTTTGATTATGATTAATTGGTTAGAAATCAACGCCAACAGGCCCGGCAGCAGCAGCCAGCAGGATCCTCCCACCCACCCTTAAACGCATCCAGCCGCGCGCGGTGGTGAAGGCGACGCGCGGGAAGGTGCAGCCTTTAATGGCTGTCATTTTCTGGGTTCGATCCGCGATCCGCGTCCGCGGTGGGATATGATCGAATATGCAAAACTGCTGTGCCCCGCGGCCACCGAAGCGCCTAGGCAGCAGCATCCTGCCGGCTACACACACACACACAGACACGCAGACGGACACAGGGACACACGCAGACTAAAGGTTGCACCGCAGGAATGTGGCCGTTTGCGAATCGGCTTGGCTGTTCTTTTTTTTTTTTCTTCCGTCGTCGTTTCATTTCTTTTTAGTCGATAAATCACTGTCATCTGGGGGCGCGTCTGGTCGGGGGGCAGGCTGAGGCTGGTTGAGGGAGCAGGAGCTGGGGTGGACTTTGGCGCTTTGGCACCACGAGGGCATAATTGAGCGCTAATATGAACACTTGTCGAAGCAGCGCGAAGTCCACTTCCCACTCGCCGTCCGTCCAGGTCCGAGCCTTGCGCCAAGGCTCTAAACACCAAAACACCCTCCCACAGACCCTCCAGATCCGACCCTCTGGAGGTGCCAACAGTGGTGTAAAGGGGGCGCGAGAAAAAAAAAACTGTTTGCACAACCTTCGGACCCGCGGCTGCGGGCTGCGACCTTTCGAATGCCGAATTCGTGCCATCTCCGGCGTGCGGCCGTGGTGTGCTGTGGTGGGCTTCGATATGGCCGGGGCCGGCGGAAGATTACGGTCGGTGCATAAATCATCACTCGTGTCCTGTTGCGCCGTTCGCTGCACCGCGACACCAGGTGCTCCAGTTGCTGACACGGGGCGGGATTGGGGTTAGGCACTCCGTCCGTTCGTCCGTCCACACACGCCACACGCTGGTGGATGCTGTGTTCGTGGCTCCGTGCCGTGGCTCCTGATCACTGATCACGGAGCGAGACACTTTACCTTTCTTGTGAGCGTTCGAAGAAACCGTCACAATTAGTTTAGCCACTCCATTCGGAGTTAGGATGTCTTTTAAATATATAAAAAAGCACAGCCAGAGACTAATCCCATTGTTTCGTTAATTTTAATCAGCCGATCGATCGATTAAGTTTGCCATGTTATTTCTGTTCTTTTTATACAACGAATTCAAACCTTCATGTTGACTTGGTTTTGCCCAATTGTTTTCGCAATATCCTTTTGTATTTCAGCATTAAAACTCATATTCATTGCCACTTAACGTTCCTCATGCGTTTGTTTGCAATATTTCAAGGTTTTTGCCATTTCGCACGTAGAGCCACAAAATAATGTCCTGTGAATTCTTGATCTTGCGTTACGCTTAGTTTTGCTTTTTTAACATCAAAACATACAAAAAAATCACCTTATTATTACTCTTTAGTGATCTTTTCCTGGTCGAGGTGACTCGCAAGCTGACCAAAACTGGACGGAAGAAAAAGACATTCATAAATGAATAAGTTTTATTATTGAAGATTTCTCCCAACAACAGGGCAGTGCAGTAATTCATAAGGCAACAGTAGTCTTGCAGTAACTCGGGGATGTTTATGTTAGGGTTTTAGGCTATTCACATCGTGGTCCAAACTAGCTAACTATCGAGATCCTGAGGTTATTAACAGGATTACCCCAATTGAAGAAAACAATCTCGACCACAATAATACCTGAATGCAATAATACCTCAATACCTACCTCGGAACTAAGAGAAAATTTTCCTAATTTTCTAGGACTAGGGGTTGGAAAAAACATATAAATCCAAGATCTTTAGTTCGAAGGTTCACGACCCATCTGGACTTTGCTGTATTCACAACACTAACCAACAAATGATTTCACCGAATTCTTTGATTTGATGGTTTCTTTTGAATTCTTTGATGGTTTTCGGATAACAAATTCGAAAATGCAAAAGAAGCAGTAGCATTCAGCATTGCTTTTCGCCCTCCATTTGAGGGGATCGTTTTGCAGATCCTAAACATACCAACATGTTTGAGGGCTGGCCCTTTAAGAATTTAACAGTGTGTCGGGTGCTAAACGTCAAACCGCGTGAAAGGGATCTAAGGGTTGTCGTGAAATCGACACAAAACCGATTTTGCCATCCAACATTTGCTTCACTACGGTCCCTTGGACGGTGGGGAATTCTGGAAAGAATTTTCTTTCTCACCAATCGGTGGTCACTGTAGCAAGCTGCAAGTCTCGGCCCTGCACGGCGAACTCGGGCCGCTTTCCACAGGACACAGGACAGGTGAATTAATCGCTCGCAGCAGTTTGCGCTGTTAAACAATTTATAAACATAAACCCGCGCACCCCCTACCCAACTCCACCCTCCCGGTGGCAAGCGGTCCACCCGGTGTCCCCCCGGGGTCCCCGCTTTTTCGCTTCCCGTGTCTCGCGTGTGCTTTCCTTTTATGTGTAAAACATACCGCCGGCGGTGATAAAAAGGGTGCTTCCCGTCGGCCGACTGTCAAGCCCGGATGGGGGTTGTAGGGCCCCACAGGGGGGAGGGGTGCATTCAGTGGTGCACGTCTTCGCGTGCACCCTGCTCCTTCCACGGGGCAAAAAAAAATCGATCCCAATCCCGGCGGCCGAGTGGGAAAAGCTGACACGAGAAAATTGATGGTCGCCGGAGATGAAAACCCCTGGTGGTGGGTTTTGGGTTCGTCGCACACGCAGGAGGAGGACGCCGTGCCAGGTGTTATCAGCGATTTCTATCGATCGACGGGGCCTTGCACGCCATCGCCCTGCGGGTTGAAATATGGGGAGAGAAAAAAGTGATCGCAAATCGGTTCCGTTGATCGAATGCTTACCTCGCGCGGATCACATTACCACCACCGTCGTCGTCGTCGTCGCTGTCGTGTCTCGGTTTATGATTTATCGAGACCCAACCGGATCCACTACTTCCGCTCGCCACTGACCGGCAGCGGGACCACCACCGAGAGAGAGAGAGAGAGAGAGCGACACGGAGCGTGTCACTGTTTTCCGATCGAACGCGATTTTTCATGCGCAAGTCCTGGCCAGCTGCTGCACCCGGAGGCCAGCGCAGATTGACTGTTAAAATCTCGGCACACAAAAAGGTGGCCACGCAAACTCGGAATTAATGACCACCGGGGACCATGCTATGCCGGGGCCAAAAATATGTGCGCCCGCAGGACCACAGATCGTAATCCTTTCGGCCAGTGCCCCGAAATGGGTTCTCTATTTCCGCACCGAGTGGGCACGATTTTTGATTATCCTGCAGTCATTACTGGTGACTGCTGCTGCGGCCCAGAACTGCCGCATAGCGATCGGTGCGATAGGATCTGCCCGGACTGGGCCAGTCGACTGTGTGCAATTCCTCCCGTAGGGCAGTGGCCGCGTAGTTCACCGAGACCCTCGGTGGACGCTTAGCGAAATTAGTCGCAGACCGAACCCGCTGGGAGGTGCACCTAATTAGATCTGATCGGCATTAAAACGGCGCGGCCACGTTGCGTTGAAACAACGGCACTATGGGAATCGATTGCCGATGCCGTTTTATGACTAAAAATTCAACGAAAAGTCGAGGTCACTTTTCGTTGTAATTTCGATGTTCATATAAGAACCGTGAATCAATAAAGTCAATTACGAGGTCACAAGAGGTTTGACCAATTTATTTTCAAAATAACAGGAGTTAAGGCAACCTTTGCCTCATTGTGATCACTGGTTTGCTGGCCCACACCCGGGTGTTACGATTCGTTTATGGACCCTCCGGGCAAACCAGCAACAACAGGGTTGCTCATTTGCAAAACCGTACAGCTTCCGTATGAAAGATTTATTGATTAGCCGGGCAGCCGGGCCGTGGCCGTTGTTGTTACGCCAAACCATTAGCGGGAGCAGCAGCAAACTAGGGCTTCCATCTGCCTCGGGCGACCGGGCGGGTCGGGCCAAGAAAATTGTGTGTTTATGCGCCACAGCGTCTTGCGTAACCTTAATATCACATTCGATACGCGCCGTTTTAAAGAGTGTAATTACGCCTTAGTTGCCCATGTGGAGAGTATGTCCCTTGGCCCGACTCTACGCGAATCCAGCGATTTTCCTCGGCCAACAATGTGGCCGTGGCGGGCCAGAGACGCCTTATTTATGGTGCTTATTTTACAGTACTGTACTGTGCGATTTAATTTTAGCACCAAACTGCAAATTTACAGCCATTTGCCGGGCGTGGTGTCGGTTCCGTTGCGAGTCGTCCAAGAGGTCACAAAGTTTGTGTCCCAACCGACGACGACGACGGCGATAGTGTTCAAGGAACTTTTCCAGTCTGTGCATTTCGATTTTGAAATCAATATCAGTCGAGCGCCGGCAAGCATTTCGAATCGCGCTGTGCGCTGTGCGCCGCGAGGACTCCTATCGCCCAAGGGTGAAATAATTAATGTGTGTGGCTTTCGCGGGCGCATAGGTTGATCGGGTCGGGATATTAATTTACCGTCGCGCGCATTAGGCCCCCCAGCGCCGATGCATTCGACTTGAGCCGGTGGCTTGGTGCTTGGTGCAAAAGTGCAAGTGTTCGGTCGGGTCGGGGCCGGCGACTAAGCCGCATGCACCGGACGGGACAGGTCTGCACTGCGCACTCCCCCGGGGGGCCGGGCAATGTTGGGATTTCAGAAATGGGAAAATCAAATCCACCGGCCATCAATCTCCGTGACACCGTTACACGGCGCGTGACAATGTATTCTAAGCGTAATCCGTTTGCCTTGGCGGGCGCTCGATCGATCGATCGAGGAAGTGGCTTGTCGATTTTACGCAAAAGCGGCGGCCTGGCGGCCAGCGGACAGTTGAATGATCACTTCCCTCCGCAAGACGTGGTGTAGATTTGCATCGCCTCACCCGTGTGTAAGTGTGTCTGCTGATCATAGATTTTAAGGAGAATTAGTTTAACTCCCATCTCGGACGTATTACTTTTTATCGCGCGCGGTAATAAAAGCAAATTATGCGCTTTGGTCGCGCCTGCGAGGGAAGGAAATGGTGTTCCACTTGGCCAGGCCCGATTGCGTGTCCGGCCCGAGCACACCGTCCCCTTCCCCGGGGGGGACCGACCCGCGGGCTTAATCTGGGCTTATCGGTGCATCATTACATCTAAATTAAACGTTCCTCTATCTGACGGGGCCGAGGACTGATTTGCCGAGCGCTTTGACCGTTTTGGCCCGCGGCGCCGTTACGCCGATAATCTGCGGGTTTTATAACGGCCCGGCCCGGCACGTGTTACCGGTCGCCATTCGTCCTTTATTTGAAACGTTCGTTCGTTCGTTTGAAATTAAGTCAAATGTTGCAGTCGCAGTTCAAGCTACCGAAACGAAAAACAATCCACTAACGGGTTTTTCCTGGGAATCCATGTCCAATCTATGGACGAGGGGGAGGGAGGGGGTAGGGGGCACCAACTACCGGCCGAGGCATGCCGGTGCGCGCCGCTCGCCTCAAATGGTAGCGGTGAAAAGAAATTCTTTGGCCTCCGATTCCGACCGGGACCGAGATCTTCACGTGTCCTTCCCAAATCGGGCACTTATGAGTGTGTGGCATGCGCGCGCCCTCGTGTGTGTTTGTGTATTGGAATGTGGCCCGCCTCGCATGGCCGGCTTCTTCGTCCATCGGCCATCGGGCCAATTTGTAAAAACAAAGCAATAATTACGGCAAACGGTTCAGGCAGTGCCGATCCCCCCGATAGGGATGCATGCGTGCGATGGCCTTTTTAAGGCGCGCACACGATCACGGTACGTGGAACCCACGTTCGCGGATTGGGACTCCGAAGGGGGGCTTGGGCAATGAGCTTGGGCCGTGGAACATGTTTCGTGAAGTGTGCTAAAATTACACAAACCGTTTATTGTTTATTTTAATCAACAAACTGAACCGGGTGAATGAAGCAACTTTTACCAACATACGGTCCCAACCGGGCAGGCGGGCAAAATGGCGGCCCGAGACTACGAATCAGTATAGTCCACAGATACACACGCCGCGCCGGCCAAATAATGCCATTTTATGCGAACGGCCGCATCGTGTTGGTCCGTGTTGATTACTGACGAAAGTAATGCAGCAGAATGAAAATAAAACCCCGAGACGATCGCGCACACTGATCTCCAGTTACATTTCGCTCGCGCTGCCCCAGCCTGGGCCGCGGTACGAACGAGCGCAATCAGCGATCAGGCGACGAACCCCGGCCGGAGCACAAATCGCCTTTTTCGGAATCGAACGAATTAATTATTTATTCGGTTCCATATTAATTATTCGTCTTCGCGTTGGGCGTTATTTTTTCTGCGCTTTTGTTTCTTTTGGCCGCGCGTTTCGCGGGCCCCCAAGCGATCGGGGATTTCCCTTTGCGTCTCCTTCAATTTTGGTTTGTACAATTTCTTATCCTTGTTCGCCTGCCGAGTCCGTTCCGTTTTGGCTCGGACCCCGGGACTCGGCGCGGGCGCGTTACGCTCCCGGGCCCCTCGCCATATGGTCGGGTCTGCGAGGCTTCTTCTTCTTCTTCGGTGCAATTTTCCGTTCCCGGAGTTGGCCGATCGTCCATCGATCGTCGTTATTTTTTATTCGCACGCCAAAGCCTGCACATTTTTTTAGCGCTTGCGCCGGGCCCGACCATGAGAGCAGACACTTTAGCTTACTAATTAGAGTGCACAGTGTGTGTGCTGCGGCGCGTACGTCAGTTATGTCCTTCACTCCTTGCCGACCGACCGCGCGCGCGCGCCCGCACGCCATCGGAAGCGCGATGCGAAAGTGCAATTGCAACAATTTATGATCGGCTTCGCCTCGGTGGCAGCGGAAAAATGATACCTCCGTCTGCGGTGTTGGCGCGGGCTGGGCGCGGGACTTCTTCACCACCACCACCATCATCCCACCGCCTGTCCCCCGGGAGGACCGCGTTGTTGCGGATGGCCCGGTGCCCAGTAGCACCCCGGTTGGCAATTCGATTTTCCAATCGAATGATCGGTTACCCAAAACCGGTGGCCATTCGGGCGATCGCCGCGAGGGTTGCGTGCGATGTTGAATGGTAATGGGGTCCGAATGTAATGCGTCGCGCATTTCGGTCACTTTCCGAAATTATTTGCACTTTGAATGAATTTACGTCTTAATTCGTGTCGTAGGATTTGCATACTTTCAGGGGCTCTCTTCCTTGTTGGAAATGATTAACAAATTAGAATAAAAATTTCTCTGTGAAAGCCAAGCCGGGTCAAGGCACCATCAACCAGTGTCAGAGTAATTTTAATCAGCACAATATTGATGAACTGATAAGTAGCTGCCCAGGAGCGAGGGAAAGAGACCCTTAATTGACAACTGGTCAACCTTTGCGTTCGTTACGAGAATCGTTACGAGAAGCCCGAACCGAAGGGCCTTGATATTTTTAGCCCCCAACCGTTTCGGGGGGCTTATCAGTTTACCAATGCGCCTCCAATCAGCGGGCGAACAAACGATGCAGCAACATTTTATGGCGGGCCCAACGTCGTATTTGTTTTACATCTCATCACGGCCCACACGGTGCGTCTGACATTTACTCGATATTATAATTTTCGACCCAACTTTAGATGAATAATCAACCGGGATCGGTGGCTGGGCAAAATGAGACTGCATCGATCGATAATTTTTCACCAACCGCACGAGCAGCGCGGCTACTGCTGCACGCACGTAATCAGGTTTACATCAGGCGACCGTCCCGGGCCACAAAACCGATCCTTATCGGAGCCCCGCTTGGTGTGAATTATTATGCAAACTGCCGCCACAGCCTGCCATCGTCACCGGACACGCATCAGGGGGTTTCGTGCGGTGGACAGATTTGTTCTTGGCGACCGCGATCCTTTCACGGTGGTCTCTCCGTGCCGGCCACGGGTGTGGCCGGTCCCCGATCGGCGACTGATTGGCTCAAACTGCGGCGCGAACTTAGTTTTATTGAATCCGGCTGCCCATTAGTGGCTGATAATTTTCGCACACGCAAAAAAGTGCAGACCCCCGAGAGGAGAAAACTGATCGGGGGGAAAAAAAGGATTATGGGTTCACCGCTTGCTGGCCACTAATTAAGCAGCCTTCAGCCCGGGCTGCGATGTAGGAAAATTGTCGAGTTCCAGACGAACCGAAAGCGATCGTCCTGACGGTAGGTAGGGGGGGGTGCTCCATAAGTACCGGGCACCAGCGTGGAATAATGTCAAGTAGCGTTCGATACAGCTTCCCGTGGGCTTCCTTTTGAAGGGCTTCCACAGCCCGAGTCGAGACGCCGGCAAGATTGATTGTGCCCAAGTGCGAACGCCCTGCCCTGGGCGGGGTGGGGGCCACATAAAAAGTAAATGCTCGGCATGCCTCCACGGTCGGTCCACCACATAATGTCACCGTCCTCGATGGCCTCGGTTCGCCACCAGCCCACAGCAGCAACAGCCACTGAAGCATAATTAATAAGCAGTGGCGCGACGCAGGACGACACATTTACGAACATTGTGTGCGCCATTGTGGTTTTCGTGCACCGAGCGCGCGAAGAGACAGAGAGAGAGAGAGAGAGAGAGAGAGAAGTTCATTGCCCAAATCATGCGCGCAGCGAGGGATCGGACGCGACGACATGCCGATGGCCGGCGGGCACCGCCGACGGTGGTGTGCAATAATTTTGTCGCCATTTTATGTTTGCATACCGCTGCCGGATGCTGCTGTCCCTCGGCGCATAGGACGGCGATCGGCGATGAGTGATCGATGCTCCGGCGCGATACTATCGCGAGCGTGCGCGCGCTCGCGCGTTGCATATTCATAATCACTATAATCAGCGGAAGTTTTCAGTGGGGACCTCCCGGGGCCCCGGGCCATTGGGGGGAGAGTGGGGCGGGGCAACTTTGCCGCCGACTTTTATCCTTCGAACGGGTGCTGCACCCGGGGACGCGAGTAATGCTTTGGAAATACTTTAAACGTATCAAAGGCGTTTGCTTTTAAGTATTTTTAAATTTAAACGGATTCCGAGATTATAAAGAGTTCGTGTGAAAGTTTTTGAAAAGTTTGTTCGAAGGTTGTTATTTTCGTTAGTGCTTGGTATTGTTCGCAAAGGTGATCTTCATTTGGCGAAAATCTCTGTCTTCCGAGCGCAATTTTGAGATCAGGGAACAAAATTAAGTCACTTGGGTCTAAATCTGTTCAAACCTCTGCTTTCTTTCACATTTGAATTCGGCTTAGGCTTGGGTAGCATCATTTGGTGATCTCTGACGATGTTTTCGCCAGTAGTTGCAGTATTTGGTCCTTCCGAAAGTCCATCGTCTTCCCAAGCTCTTTCAGCAAGGTTTAAATTTATCTGCCATAAATTTCACATGGTGGTAAATAATGGTGAAGAGTCCCCATAAACACAATCCGACTCATCTTTGATTTGAAAACAACTCGATACTCGATTTTGTCCAGTTTTACACTCACACTTACATCAACTCACTGAGACAATTGTTAGACTAACCACTGAAAATTCTTCATTTTATGTCAAACAAATTATCGATCGATTAAAGTTTGATAAACACAATTTCATAAATATCCTGGCCATCAGTTAAATCCCGGGCCAACTCAGCCCGATATTTACCAGTTAATGTGAACCCTCCCCGGGGCCTGGTCTGTCGGTTCGGACATTTCGTACCGCTCCAATCAAAATAAATCGATCGAGAACCCCCCCGGGGGGAGAGAGCTCTCCCCGGGTCGGTTTCTGATTGAATTGGCGCATAAATCAGCAAGGCAACGATCCTGCGCGCGGAGCCCGCAGGAGCGGGCCACATAATCGCAGCAGCTCCGACGACGACAATTTGTCAACCGGTGCACCGTTATCGCGACGGCGGCATCTCCACATAAACCCTGCGCGGCGGGGGTGCTTGGGGTGCGGGTGGACAAATAAATTTACCGGTCACCGGATCGAAGTCGAGGGGAGCCCCCCTTCTGCCGGCCGGTAAAGTATG
Source organism: Anopheles bellator (assembly GCF_943735745.2). NCBI lineage: Eukaryota > Metazoa > Arthropoda > Insecta > Diptera > Culicidae > Anopheles > Anopheles bellator. The sequence continues at coordinate 42,257,243 of NC_071285.1, read as the reverse complement.
ACAAATTTTGTCCCTCATCAAATGTGAGCATATGAGTGCCCCGGGGAACGGCGATCGAAAGGGGAGCATTCGGCTGGTGGTGAGGTGGGCGAAAGGTCCTCTCCTAATTGGGTCCCCGTGAAAAGGCCGCCTGATTGCGCTGGAAGTGGATGATAAGCAACGATAACAATCCACCATAAATTCGTTGACACCCCTTTCGTTGCTTTCCTTGGGGTCCTCCCAGGACACAGTGTTGCGGTCAAATTTGTGCCCCTTTCGGAACCGGGTCGAACGAAGGGAGGGGAACGAGGTGGTGGCCCAGGGTGGCTTTGATGTACAGCAGATTGTCCTTCGGGGTCCGGGGATCGTTCCGCTTTTTGCGGTTCCGCTCGCTTCACTCGCTTCACTCGAAGCGCTCGATCGACTCACGATCGCCCACCGCTCCGTCGTGCGGTTAGCACGTCACGGTGCGCTGTGCACGGTGCTGCTTTTTTCGTGGGCAGATGCCCGATCGATGGTCGGCACTTGCATCGGTCACATCGGCTAAGGTGCACATACACGGTGCGCAGAAAGGTGAAATTGATCCTTCAAATGGCTCGCGCGCTCGCTGTGGCCAAACCCAGCACCCATTCTGTGGCGCGGAATCGAGAGAGTTGGGAGGAAAAAAAGGAACAAGAACCCGGGAGGGTCCCGATCGAGGTGGGAACAGACACCCGGGGCCGTATATCCCACTCAATCTCGCCACTTCTCTGTCCACCGTCCGTCACTCTGTCTCCCTTTCTTTCATTCGTTCGTTCTCTCCCTAGCACGCTCTCCCTTTCTCCCTCTCTCTCTGTTCGTCCCACCGATCGAACCGATCGATCGATCGAGGCAGGATTCATGTTATTTCAAAAGCTTCTTGTCTTGTCATATATTGCAAAATTAATTGTACACTTACACGCAAATATCCTTTGCCGGCCTTTCGAGGTTCCTCGTTCCTCGGGAGCCTCGGGGGCTGCGGCCGCGGCCTTCTGGTGAGTTGACCAACCGTAACCGCAACCGTGCGACCGTCCGGGTTTATTATTATCGTTTTTCGTTGCTGCTCGCCGGGGCGGCCGGGATTCAGTTACGTCCGGGCCGCCGCCGTCGTGTTCTAGAAAAAGGGAAAACAAATGAGAGAAAAAAGGAGATAGAAAGAATGGTGGTAATTCCTGGGTTGCGCTGGCGTCAGGCCCCGTTGGCTGGACTTATGAAAGAAGCATTTTTTTATATAAAGTTTTAGATTCTGTAATTTGTGAGGCTATTATAATTCCATTGAATCGAGCCGTGATGCCCAAAGCTCAACACTAACTTAATCATTCAATCTTCTTTCTTTCACAGGTAAGTGAGAATTGCTCTACCTACCACGGGACAGCAAGGATATTCATTTGCTCGCGGGCCCAAAGGATGCCCGACGGAATGGACAAACCGTGTAGGAAAAAGGTAAACGGTAATCAAAAGTGAAATGAAAAAGATAAAACTCCCCCCAGGAAAAATAAAGGCACTCACGATAAGCCAATCCCTGACCTGACCTAAACACTAAACGTAGACGGTGACGGCCTCCGACGATAAGTTAGACGGCCGGGGATTATTCCGGCGGCCACCGTGGCGTCCACGGAACCCTCGGGTCGCGTCTGTCTCGCGGTCTAACATTTGTCACGTTGCCGTGCGGGAATCGGGGCAGAAGGAAGAGAGGGCCAACATCAAATTGAAGCCCTGGCCAGCGCAGCCTCATCGGTGATCGGGTGCCGTGCCATAACAAATCACGGAATACCATTATCGTTGGCGGTCACTCACTCATCACGGCCGGTCCACCGCGGACCACGCTTCCTAAGCTCGGCACGGTTGACACACTGTCGGATTGGTGGCCCTTATCGGAGCAGGATCGTTGAGAAACAAATAGGATGAGACCGAAAAAAACCGTCCCAACGCGCGCGGTCGAGAAAAAGGGTTTAGGAATCGGTTTTAATAAATTGAAAGGTCGTTTTTTTATTCGTATTCTTCCGAAGAGGTTAAGAGACCGCGAAGAGTGTTCGTAACCTTTTGGGCCCCGTCGATCCCGAATGCCATTAAGAAGCGCGGGATTACAAGGCACCATCACGGACCCAACACCGCTCATCGGAAGGGTTCGTGCACGGAGGATTCTCTGGGGCCGATTCTCGAGCCGATCGAGACGTGCTTTTTTCTATTTATCTCTCATTGTGTGTTCGGCGCTAAACCCATCGCGCGAATGGGTTGCGCAGGTATAAACATTAAAGGGACACTCCCGGCCGGCCGTTAGGCCAGGCTTGATGGACATGATGCTGAACCAGAGCTGGGATAAAGTGGCACGTTGGCCGAAGGAGGAAGGACTCATATTTTCTAACGAACCCGGTGGTGAGCGAACAGTGCCTCAGCTCGACGTATTTTGATCAAACGTACGAGTTCCGTTGAAGGAAAAGTAAGGTCGCTACAAAGATCGATTAGTCGATGGCTGAATCGGCTTATACTGAGTGTTGCTTACTTCTGCTAAGTGATTCTTTGAATTAATTCCTTCTCCGCCACATAACTTACCAAGGCAATACTTTTACATTTATTGCCAAGTGAATATGATCCCTTCGCGCGGCACATTAGCCGCCGTGAACCTAGCGCAATAAATAGGCATCCGTTTTTCATTCACCCACCGCGTCTGCAACATAGTATAGAATCGGCGTTCCGGCGATCCGGCGATCCGGCGAAACCGGTACACGTCAATGGGCCGTAAAAATGTATACATCGCAGCGGGGCATTCGTGGAGCCTCTCTCGCGGATGTCATCTTCTCGCGGCGCACACGCGTTCCACGCAACATGTTCCTTGCGGCGGCGGCGTGGATCTCACGCAGCCCAGCCGCACCTGTCACCGGCAAGCGGGGCACACTTGTACCGGTGTGGCGGTACCCGAACAAAAAAATCGCTCAATTTTTCATTTTTCTAGCCGCGGATTTCGAGTCGTGAGATGCCCCCTCTCAGTATGGCGGTTTTACCGGAGTAAAGGAGTTCTGTGCAAATTGTACCGGTAAAATGTATGGGAGTGAGCGCCTTATACCGCTATCCTGGACCCTTATAACGTTAAAAATCGTATGGGCGCCGTGAGCGTTTTCCCCTACATTTTTATTCTCTCTTCCCCTCATCCCATACACCCTCTCAATGAACTGTCAAATCGTTGTGCTGTTGTAAACAAAGTGTTGCATTTATTCAGTTTTTTACAACAACGATTTTTGAACAATTGTTTCACTTTTCTATATGGCACTGTTTTTTGGCAAATGTTTAGCACTGCGTTGTCGCTTTCGATATTCCGCTTGCATCGTCGTATCGTTCGCTCCATCGTAATCGTCCGCTGTGTTGTCGGCATTCAATAGCAGGATGACACTTTGTTCCATTTCATGGTCGGCTGAAAATGTAAACAAATGCGGTTTACTTTTACGATTTAGAAGTAAATACCTCTCAAGAAATGCTTCCCGATGCTTAAATTTACTTACCGAAATAAGCAACAGCTTAGAATTCACTATTAAACATTATTTTTACACCAATATTTGAACCTCTTCGAATTGCTTGCGTCGTGCGTCGTACGTTTTGTATGAAACTAAGTTTCTAACAGTTTGGCGTTGGAGTGCCGGACTGGATGCTACATGAGCGTGACAGAGACAAAAAAGTTGTTCGGTGTTGCGCTTTCTTTCTGGCCTTTGGTGAGAAACGAATCGGCGCTCAGATATTTCATCTCAGTATGGAAAATGTGAGTGACTTTTTTGTTCGGGTAAACAGCGCGATCGCCGCTGAGTGCCGTGAGTGCCGATCGACGGCCCCCACTACGATCACGCTGGCGATCGGTTGGTCTCGTTCGCGCACACCGCAGCGATCGGCACTCAGCGAGCGAGAGAACCCGCTTTGCGATCGGGCGCGAAAGAGACAGGGACGCAGCGATCAGAAAAGGAGGCGCGAGAGTCAAGTGTTTTTCCACCGTTTTTCTTTGCCGGAGGTTCGCACCCATCGCACCGCGTTCCGTGTTCCGATCGGATTTGCCTACCGCGCGGACCTCAGTTCCGATCGGCTACTCACCGAGTTCACACACAGAGCGGTGCACACGCGCACCAGGACGCAGAGTTCGGCGCGCGGAGTTTTGTTTATTTCGCGCTGCTTTTGCTAAAGCCCCCCTGGCGAAAGTGCGCGACCACCGATCAAACTAGCCTCTGAGTCAGCTAGGAGCTAGAGTTGCGTCACGCTTGCGTGGTATTTCGCGGTGGTCTGTGAATCGGTGACTTTTTTAAAATTGCTGCCTCCACCCCACCCGGGTCCGTGCGATGACTCACGGGCGTGCGTGAAGTTTCTCCGGCAGCGGGTCGAGTGATATCACAGCGAGCAAAGTGCCATAACGGAAAGCATTTGGGTGCAAAATCAAAACACTAAAAGCCCAACCGACACGACAACCGGTGCCATTAAACCGGTGGATAGTGATAGTTTCGGGAGTGACATCCGGTGCATCCGGCGGCGAGTGTGTTTGTGTGCCGTGTAGTGTGACAAGCCGCGGCAAACCGCGGTTCGGTGTGAAACGTCTTCAAAACTGGTGACTAGTGACAGGTGCTCAAGATACCGATCGTTTCGGTCAGTGTGTCCTACTTTGGCCCACCGACACAATCCGAACGTCCGAATTTCGCAATAAAATTAATGCCCCAATCCTGCGAGCCGAGGAGCGATAAAATAAAAAACGACCAGCAAGGAGGAGACCCACGAACGGGCGCCCACACATCGGAACCCGGCGATCGGAGAGAGAGAGAGAGATCGAGGTCGATCCGCGACAACCGTGGTAACATAGATTCACACCCCTATGCGCAGGTGCTGGAGCCACCAAAGCCGTCAAGCTGGATACCGGAAGCACTTACACCCTGGCCTACCCGGATTGGCTCAGTGAGGATAATCGGTAATGAGCCCGTTTCAGCCGCGGACGACACGAGCCCAAAACGAAACCACTCCACGCAGCGCGGCGCACGATCCCTGTCCGTCTAATGGCCGCTTCCGGCTTTCCGGGGAGGGTGGTGATAATTTTTGAAACGACCCCTGGACGACGTTTGCAATTAATGCCCCCCCCCCTCTAGTGCACTCTAGCCACGGGATGGGTCCGAAAAACCGGGCGATAATGTCTCTGTTTATGATTTTATTTTACTTCTGTTTGTCTCTCGCGGCTCTAAGTGAAGAGCAACAAAGCAAAAAAAAACAATATGAAAGGCACCGGTCACGCGGCATGTGTGTGGCCATCATCACTGGCGGCGACGGCGGCGGCTTCCTTCAATTACGTCCGGGGATTCCAAAATCCGAGCTCCCAGAATAGAAGGAAAACAAAACATTGAGAGGCAAGAAAATGGTGTGTTCGAGAGGCAAAAAAATCTTCCGCCGAACGGAAGCTCAAAATTAACACTTTTATGCGAATGGTCCCGGGGACACCGACACGCACACGGAGCAAGGGGTAAAAGAATCCGGCGCGAGCAAACGTAATATTAACCGAAATTACCGGAACGCTGCTCGCCGGTGGTGGTCCTGACTCGCCACACATACACAGCAGGTACCATTTCGTAGAACGGGCGGCGAGGTGTTAGAAGCCGCGGCCCACACGCGCTACGAGCTCTCGGCGAAGGATGTTGCCCGTCCAGTTGCCGATCGTTTCAATTTTTTTATTGATTGCCCCAAATTGGGCTTCAAAGTTAAGATGGTCGAAAGAAAACCCATTCCGTTAAGGTCCATGGTCCATCCGCTCACAAAACCGTTAGCGAATCCTTGTGGTGTGCTGTGTCAGGCAGGCAGATCAGCGCTCCAGGCGTAATCCAGGAACCCGGTAACGTGTAACGGCCGTCGGCCGGCGACCTTTAACTCTGGCCAGCTGTTTCGTCCTTGAATTGTTGTGCCGCGCTCAATAGAAAAAAAATCAACAACACTACATTTCATTCTGCCGCCACTCGAAGGACATCCTCTGGGCGATCCACCGGGCCCTAATTAGGCACCGAGGAGATTCGTTTGGGTAGCCGGAAGGGGTTTCGCGTTCTGTGAACTCTCCTTGCCGTCGGATTTGGGTTTACTTCCGAATCAGTTCCGAACGCTGGCCACGCTCGACCTACGAAGCAAACAACGCTCGGAATCCCTTCTTCGGAATGATACCGAGTGAGAGAGAGAGAGAGAGGGATGAAACAAAACTTTCACACGGATTCACACGGACAGCGGGCAATTTCTTCTGGACCGTCGGCGCTGGTCGTCGTCCTGCTTCCTGGCCCTTGTCTGCCGGGTTAATCCGCCGCGCTTCGGACACATCCTTTGCTTGAGACATCGGTAAGGACATCACAAAAAGGGGTCCGCCACTGCCCGCCGGGCAACCCCTGTGTTCCGGGCGATCGCTTCTTTGTGCTTGGTCCTTGCTCTGATTGTTGATAGTTTTTTTTCTTCTTTTTCCCCGCTCTGTTTGTCTCCCGATGGCCGATGCCGACCGGGCTTTGTGCTGCGCTCGGCCCGTTTTTTTTTACGCTGCACTTCCTTCCTTCTTTGGCTCATTATGCCAAAAGGTGCGAAGCACGCCGGGCAAAAGGACGCGCCACCGCGAACGGTCGAAAGGGTATTTTCCCCGTGCGCAGGATCGGTTGATGGGGTTGGCCAACCTCGCCGGGGGATGAGCTGTCCGTTGCGCATAAACGCGCGTACGCAAAAGGACTCGCGGCTGTGTGTTGACCGTGAGGAAGAAGATTTTTCAGCCAGCATCCAAGCACGGACGACGGTTGGCTGCGTACGTCCGGCGCTGGCTGCGTTCGCAAAGCACGCCGGCATCCTGTCACGGGACCACCGAAACGTCTCGCTCCCGTGTGCTCCAGTGCCCTGGAAAAACTGCACCGGCCAGCCGGTTCAGGTGCTCGCGGAACGTTCTACCGAACCGGTTCTATCGGAGGCTGCCGCTGCTCCGGCCGCGGACCGGTTCCGAGACCCGCTGATCGGGGCGTCCCATCTTCGGGGCCCATTTTTTGGACGAAACCGACGACGACCGAGAAGGTGGGCCATTGGGTCGGGCGAGGCGCGAAAAAAAGGAGCCAACACCCCATCAAAACAAACCCTTGTTGCCCCGTCGGGGGCCACGCACTTGACTGCACCCGTGACTTCCGGAGAACTGGTTCTGAAAACCGGAATTAGAAACCGGGCCCCCGGGACCACAGATGAGTTTCGGTCGGCGGGTTTTATTTCGGGACGTCCAATCTGGTCCGAGCGCACGCGCCCGGCGAACAGGTCCGCGGAGTCCGTAACGGGTCCGGAATATTTGGGAAACCCTTTTACGAAACCACCGGGGTGTTTCCGGTTTACCGGAAACCCGTCTCGCTGGCAAATGGAATGGGATGTTGCGGTTCTTGGCGCAGCCCAGAACCCGGGACCGGTTTCGGTCGCGTGGAGTGCCAAGTGCAATGAGGATCTGGCTGGACTTGAAGTAGATGATTCCGGAGATTTCCATTCCCGAAGAGTTTTGATGAACTATCTACGACTGCCGATTTTTATTCACCAGTTGAGCCTGCTCGATAGCTTGGTCGTTGAGTATTGCACCAAATTGCTAGGCCCATAGGCGACTAATAGTAATACGTAATACTAACCAACCTGTATGATGGCGCTCGGCTATTAATGACTGTTCGCGTGGCACAGAAGTCAATGGGCGAATGGGCCCTGTAAAAAGTGCAATGACTCTTGTTAGTGGGGGACTAATCGGCAGCTCATTTTCATACTGCCAGGACGCGCGCGGGACAAAAAGCGATGCCCACAAAGCGCTGGGTAATTGATTTAGCTAACGAGATAATATTGCGCCACTTAAGCGCCCAGTTCCACCATTGTGCCCCTGCCAGGGTGACCAAATGCGAAACCAGACAGGCCAAGAAGAAGAGAAGCGGAGAGGGCGAAGAAGAAAGAAACGGTTAACTGCAATTTATATAAAATGCACATCTAATCAATCATCGGGCCTCGTGGCGCGCAAAGTGTGTAATGGAGCATAAATGTTGAGGCGAACGTTTTTCCTTCTCTCGCACCGGACGGTTTTTCATTGAGGAATTCACTTGCCCCCCCCTCTCATGCCTGTCTGTGTGCCTGACACCCTCTAGTTGTCCACAGTCCCGACGGGGAAAAGAGGGGCTCGAAAGAGAGAGAGAGAAGCAGAACGAGTGACATCGACTGCAAGCATGTGTTACAAAATGAGTTATATTATGTAATCAATCGTCCGCTCCTAGGGCCTCCCGGCTGTAGGCCCCAAAGGGAGGAATGAGGGGCCACAACGAACGAGGGAACCAATCAGACATTACGCCTCTGTTCAGCGGGCTAATTACCGTGGCTACCACCATCGGTGGAGCCATTTTTCATGCGCTCGTTGCCCTCCGCGAGGCGAAGATTCTTACCACTGGACCCCTCGCCACCGGTGGGAGGAACTTGAAGGGAAATGAGCTTTCATGTTTTCTTGCCCCCCCCCCCCCCCCCCCTCCGTGGAAAATGGGGCTCGCCGCACCGCAGCGACAGAGCGTTTTGATCTATGACGCGGACGCGCGCGACTTAACGTTGAGTTTTAGATAAAAAACGGACCGACGACCAACACTAATCAATCACCCGCCGGCTCGGGATTCATTCATTCGTGGCGGGCCACCCCCTTGAGGGGCCAAGAACGGGGAGAGACAAAACCTCCGCGCCGTACCGCGGCTGAAAGCGAGACGTGAGCGATGGCGACGGAGACGAACCTCATCGCTGTCGATCGCTCCTTCCGTGGGACTCGGGCCTTGGGGGCAAGGGAACATTAACGGGCGCAAGGGGGCCACGATTGACTGGCGAGACGGGGCGAGCATTTTCTCAATGAAATATCGTTGAACATGATACGATGGGTTTTGATTTATGTTGTTTGGCTTCGCGTGCCCGGGGAAGAAGTGTCCTTTTGGGTTTGAAGAACCATCGGAAGCTGCTTTAAAGCGGCTCCCGAAGAGGTGCGTGTGAGACAGAGGCAGAGAGAGAAGGTTCTCCAATGGCACTTACCGCTTGCGATCCTAAGTACCGAATTCTCACAAAAGCGATCGCGATAAATTAACGATCGTCGGTCCACTTCAGTGCGGTTGCTGGCGGTGTTGTGGAACGCGTAAAATCTAGATTTTATTTGAAACTAGCAGGCCCGGCGAACTTTGTTCCGCCCCAAAGGCAATTAGTAAGCAGGTTTTGGATTTTATGTAGTAAATATTTTTTATTATGATTAGCTTTCCTTTTTGTTCAGTTCATCACCTGAACCAGTTGTCACACAACCGGCCATGGTTTCGATTCCCGATACCGGCGTGCCAGAGGGAGTTGGCGCGGGATCAACAACCTCGTCCGTAAAAGCAAACCCTTACAGAAACAATCAGAGA
>NC_071285.1:42185241-42247748 GCF_943735745.2 Anopheles bellator | reverse complement strand
GTTATGAATTGTGTAACCTTTAGGCGACTTTCTTTTATATATATAGATTTCTACCGTAGCACACGTTTCTGCGAAAGATAAGCCCGTTGAGTCCGCCGGCTTCCTGCCGGAGCGCCGAAGCGCAAAGTCGGAGCCATCGCTCGCTAATGCGCTGCGCTCGGGGCTCGGGCCATGATTTGCGCATAATCTGTCGCTTGCGGAGCGGCCGGTGCTGTAAAAGGTCGTAAACATTTACGGAGTGGCGGGCTCGTCCTCCGGCGCGCTCTGCCAGGACGATGCCACGGCTACTTATCGCCACGAATAAAACGTTATAGTTTATGTGTTAATTAGTTGCTCAAATACGGCGCGAGCGCGGGGTAACCGTGAAAGTAATGAAGCCGTAAGAAAATAGGACACGATCCTGGGGCGATCATCTAGCGATCGTTGCGCTCGAGTGCGCACGGTCACTCCGTTCGCTCTATTTCTCCGCCCAACTAACCGCAAGATGATGTCACGCTTGAGCGCATCTCCGGTCCGTAACTGCCTCAGAAGAAGTTGATCCTTATCATGGGGGCATCAACACTTATTTATGATCCTTGCCACACACTTAATGCCCCACTATTGTTGATCGTTTTATAGAAGTCTCAAATGAAATTAGAATAAACGGAGACGGCAGGGATTAAATAGAATCGGAATCGAAGGAAGGAATACCTCGTAGAACCTAATTGATTTCATCACCGTGGAATGTCCTTTCTTCGGTAGGTCGTCTGAGCATGCGCATGAAGCTCCGTTTGCAAGGACGGCTCCCCCTTGAAATCGGATACCCGGTCGATCTCGGAACTAGGATCTCCGGCTTCGTACACCTTCATTAGCACCTCGGGCCACAAAGAAACGCGGTTACGCCGTGGTTGGAACCGTCGCACCAATTAGCTCTCTAGCTGGTCCACGGGCAGGACAGCATCCCGAAAATTAGGGCACATCACACGGTTGATGGACGGTTGGTACGGAAAAAAACGGAGCATGAATTCTTCGGTTCGCGAGACCGAAACGATGAAATTTAATATTTTCCAAACTCCACCAATGACTCCGCATCCTTGTTGTGTGTGGTGTGGCTCACACAGGCTCAGGCACACCGATGTCCCGCGGACTCCGTCTGCGGCCTGCGGGATGCTGAAAGGAAAAGGAACAACGACCGCACCACGACGAACGGGGAAGTCGGCAACAAGGGTACAAATCGGATCCGATTACCGCTCTCCGCTTGTCGGTCTGTCTGCGCGATACGGTCGATCGACGGCTTTGCGTCAAGTACGCTGGCGATGGCGTCCACGGCAAATACCACGATCGTGGCTGGAAGCTTTATGTGGACGGTGGCGTCGGCGGTGGAAATGTCAAATTCCTTCCGAAGGCCAACACAACGCGATGAAGAGTGTCCGTCGACCGTTACAATGTTAGAGAGCCCGGGCCGGTCTGGGCCAGAGGTTCTGGGCAGCGTGTTCCGTGTGTGTTTGCATATTATTGTCAAACTCTTGAGATGTATTTGTGTTTCTTTCCTGCTCATAAACCCCAATTAAAATTCACATCTTGAGCCTGCGGCCAATCGAACCCCGAGCGCAATTGAGCAGTCCTACGCGGCTAATGAGACTGGGAGCTGGGTGTTTGATTTTGATCTTGGCCCAACATGGAATTTATAATTGAAAATCACATACTTCACTGCCAGCGGTGGCGCGTAGTAGCATTTAATAGGCTCTCCTGCGAGAGCGCGAGAAGGAAGTCATTTGTCGTGTGTCGAACGGATCGATCGACATTACGCGGCCGCGGCCGATGGCAATGCGATGCCGATCGCTTCGCCGTAGCCCCCGCTGGATATGTATGTAAATTATTTATCAAATCGCCGCCGATCGCGTCCTTGAGACCGGCCCCGCCGGGGCCCAGCACGGCGCCGATCCTCTGGAGAACCTCCTCGCCCCAAGCAGCCTTTAGAGCTGGCGCATTTCGAAGGGAATGATAATTCGTTTTTTGTTTCATTTAATCTGCGGACAACGCTCTACATTGGTGTGCCGCCGCTGGTCTGCACGCTGCTTCGCAGGTTCGTCGAGAATGGAGTCGTTTAATGTCGGCCCCCTGACAGCCCGAGAACCGAAAGGCGCCAAGGCGTGCCGATGAGCCTCGCGCATTTGGCGCGTATTGATTGCTTTATGGGGCCGAGCACACGCTTATCGTGTCCTTGATCTGCGGGTCGGACAATAAACGGAACCAAAACTCCGTGCCACGATAAGCAAAGTGGGTTCCGGGGGTGCTTCATCGTCTTCGGAAATTGATAACCCACTGGTTACGGTATCATAAAACCGGGTCGGCGTAATAGCACCGCCACAGCATATTCGGGCGGTCTCGCGGGGGTCCTATTAAGTCCGCGGGGCGGCCATTTCGCCGGCCGCACGCAGTATGTGGTCTCGCATCGCCCCCTGAGCCTATTTTTATTCACTTTTGAAATATCACAGCTATTAAGGGGGCAAACAAAGGCGAATGGTCCGAAAAAAAAACTACACATAAACATATTCGGGTCGGGGCCCTGGCCGGCCTGGCCGGGACACCTGTGCCCCCGGGTCCAAAATGGCAGCGCTCATAATTAAACACTCTCCGCCTGGGGTCGTAGGCGAATCCTCGGCGTTCGTTTCGGATTTTTTTGGCGCGGTTTATTGGATGCCTTGCAAGGCTCATCTTGGCTCCAGCAGCGCGGCCTGGGCAGGGTATAAATTCCATTAATTGGGATAACGAATCCAATTTGTACTTATTAGCCCCGGGCGGGTTCTGGCCGTACCTGTTGATTTCCGAAGGGGTTTGTAGAACCCGCGGCCAATCTTGGGCAAATTGAATCTCGAGAACGCTCCGCTCCGAAGGCCGCTTCGAAGAACTATTGCGTCACCAGGAATGTGACGAAAAGTCCAAGAAGCCCCCTGAGGCTGCCCAAAATCTCCACCAATCGACTCCACTTCATCTTCGTCACCGTGTCGGTGGGTCGGGGAACGAGCCAGCGCCAAGCCATCATTAATAACTCCGGGCAGGTCCGGCAAGTGTCATTTAGGTGGCCGCCCGATGCCCGTTTCTCCGTGTGGGAGGCTGCGCCTGAGAGACCCCATCGCCACGACAGTATCTTCTAAGCTCATCGGACAAGACATCGCGGCCTCGCGAGTGGGCAAGAGACGGCCGACGGTCGGTGACACCCGCGAGGACACAGATTTTAGAATTAATTTTTCTTCCCTAATCTGTACCCCGGGTGCGAGTGATTTGGCCATTACTTTGCCGCTGGGCTCTCGTTCATCTCTCGATCGGGCCACATTAATCTCCCCGGGGCCCGGTTCGCATGCCTGTGTAGCCGGAAGGAATGCGCCTACTCTACCCCGTTCCTGGGCCCTCCTCCTCCTCCTCCTCCTCCTCTGGGGACAGCGCGTTTGACAGCCGAAGCCATGGGGCCACGGCACGGAACCGACGGTGTGACAACGCGCACGGTGTTGCACGCGTGTTTGCAACACATAAATAATCATTAGCGCTAACATACAAGCCGCCGCCCTTCCGCAACCTGCCCGACCGCTGGCCCCAGGTCGCGCAGGTCTCGGCGCAAAAATTACGCAAACCGAAATCGGTTTACTTTGCAAACAACGAAGCGTTTTTTTTTTGGCGGCAAGCGTTTCATGGCCAAAGTTTCTAAAAGTAAACCACCCTTTTTGGCAAGCGAGCGTTATGAAAGTTATCGATACATTTCGTCTGGAGAGGGAATCTTGGGAAACACCGAATCGTACCCAAAAAACATCGTCCATCGTTGGCTAAAAAAGGAAACCGATCGCGCGGTGCGTATGTCAGGTGAACAGGGGCCGAGCGCGCGGGCAGCACCTCATAACTCATCATGCCGCCCGATCGGACGCACAAATCCCTTCGCGCGGCCAGCCTCGTCTCCACCGCGACGACGACGACGACGGCACTTGTTACGCTTGCGCGGCAGACGATTCCGACGGCCGTAAAAGCGACGAGCCCCGACCGCTGGACACGGTTTACAATTTGAATATAAATTTATTCTAATTTGCATATTATAAGCCCCTCGAGTGCTTGCCTCCCGGGGGTGGGGTGGGGTGAGAGCCCACCACACACCATGAGCCCCGGGTCCCCGGGTTGTCCGGGCGTGAGATCTTCACGCTGCATGTATTTCCCTTCCCGATCGTGGCGAAGCATAATGCTTTGGCAGCATCACTGCGGAAAAGGGACGAACTTGTACGCGTTCGTTCATCACTCCGCCACCGCCGGGTCCTTGCGCGGTGAGAATCGATTTGTAACTGCCGAACGGATCAACTTTACGTCAGCGGTCCGCGTGATGTCCGCGCAAAAATATTATTTTGCCAAGGATCACGTACGTAATTTGGTTTGTTCCATTTTCGAGACCGCTACACCGCAACCGAGGACTCTGGCGTCAAGCTGGCGTCTCGCGCATGTGTGACGCTTTCCTATCCGTTCGCGTATCGCATGTTCGTTCGGTGCTGGTGGTAAATTAATTATGACTCTCCACGCCCGGCTGGGCCCGGGCCGGGTTTTGCATGTGTCCCGTGTTGCTGCGGCGGACACCAGCACCACCACTTGTGCCCGCAGCAGGGACGCGAGAGAGAAAACGGATTATAACAAATCTAAGACAGTGTGACCAGCGGACCGCAGCGCGAGCGCGCACACGGCAGGCCAATAATTAATATCGAATAATTTATTATGTAAAGCGAAGGAAGGTGACGAATGGGGTGTGTGCGCGCGGGCAGGAAGAGGGACCATGGTGAAACGTTGTTGCACCGTCGTGTGTCCCTCGGGTCGGTCGAAGACGAATCATTATTTATCGATCGCTCCGAAAGGGCGAGGTCCTATCGGTAGCATAGGATGCAGTGGGTAGCTGGGTGCACTTGCTCTACACACTCTCGCCTGCAATCGGCACCGAGATTTGCACTCGGGCGAGGATCGATCGGCACCGGCTGATAGGACTAATCGAGTGTAGCAATCAATTATATCATTAGACGAACGCCACCAATGCTCACCGATTACGCAGCGGGTTCGCGCGATCTTGATAAGTTGAACCTGTCTTATTTGTGCAATTCCGGACCCTGGGGCAGGTGAAACATTTTCGTTAGCGCAGATCGCCCTCGACAACTTTCTAGCTTTGCGAAGAAATTAATACCTCAAAAGTTGACACACTTTCGGTGGCTCCGATAGATTGCGTTACATAAAAACAGCACAAAAAATAAACGCCTGATCGTTGTCGGCGTGTCACGCCAGCATTTATTCGCTTCCTGATCAATCACTGTTTGGCTGGGCGGTGCGACAAAACAACGGAGCCCCCACGAACCGCGCCAGGGATCGCTCCATATTTGGCGCATATTAATAATGATTGGGTCTCCCGAGGTCCCGTGGTGGCTTTGATAAGACACTCGGTCGTGGCTGTGCGATAGGCTGTTGAGGTCATTAATTAGGGGGGTCCCACATCTCCCAGGTTCGGGCTCCGAGCGCACGGAACAGTTTATTCAAAGCCAATTTAATTCGCACCAATCTCTTGGCGAGCCCCGAGAGGAGCTCGAGACCCCGCTGGCTGGTGCTTGCTTCCGTCACCCGGGGCTGGACGACGAGCTCCGGCTTATCCGCGTGCCGATCTCCGGTTTCGGAGCGTGCTCGATTTGCTCGCACTGACCACCACTGGGCGGGAGAGTATCCTTAACTGGGTCGGTCGCGAAACTAAGATGAATTGGGTGGTGTGCCGTGTGGCACGTAGAAACACATACACGAGACGGTCCACGAGTCCGCGTCGCGACCGCCAACGGTTCGATTACTAATGGTTTCGGGACAACCAACTGACAACCACAAATCGCGCACTGCTGGTAGCGATTCATTAGACGCAACATGTTGCGCCTCAGACGCGGTCAGACGACGGCACGCGGATTAGGTGGGCACGGGGGAAGGGTGTACTATTTTCTTCGCCGTTCGGTAGGCCGCTGCCAAATTTCATTTGCTTCTGCGCTTTCTTTGCTTCTGCGCGGCTACCGCGATTGATAATGGCGGCCACCGTAATGGACTCCGATTAATCTTTGCGACAATTCGCGCAGTTGAGCGCCGGTTGACCGAAGCCTATTTATTTGATTGGCCGTGTTAAATCTTAGAGTTAAATCGAATCATCTTAAATCGATCGTCTAATCGAATCGCTAATCCAACATAAAAAATGAATGCTGCCTTTTTTGGGGATCTAATACCTGGCTTCCGTTGTGAACTGTTCGATTGTGTCGATTGTAGAAGGCGATTGATCGCAACATAATCATCATGGCAACGTGAGATGCTCTCACTGGTTAGAATGTCTATCTTACTACGGAAAAATGAATATACTACTGTGGCAAAAAAAGCGAGAATTTGCATAGAAATTAAATACTCTTTATGTATTCTTCTAAATTCATTTCATCCTCTTCAAATCAGTCCCGCCGGATGCAATAAAAATATGCCTTTCGGTTTTTTTCTAGTTTTCAAATCATGTCGTAAAGTCTTCTTCCGGCGTAGCCTTCAATGCGTTCTTCGTTTCGGTTTTTATCTCTGCTATAAATTCAAAACTGTGTCCACCGAGCGGCCTCTTGAGTTTGGTGGCGAAATGATCACCGAAATGTGATGCAAAAACGTCACGTTTTTGACATCAATTGACATTTCCCTTTTTTGAGTCCCAAACTGTCACCTAAAATGGTTTGATTCTTTCGATATTCTAACAACGCCCTTTCTAACTTGGACTGTCAATAGATGATTATGGAGCAAGAAATCACTGATTTTATTGACGTGTAGCGGTTGATGTTGACAAACTGACTTATAAACTCTTCAATAGAGCTTGCTCGTCGAAGGGCTTTCTCAACATTTTGAACCCTTTATGGGAGCAAAAATTACATTTCGCACGCAAAATTTAATGGAACTGGATTAATTTATTGAATTGCAACTGCGTTGTTAAACCGAGTGTGGAATTATGAAAAACGACGAGTTTACTTTTAACGTAACCATAAATAAATTCAAATTAGAATTCTCGTTTCCTTATGGCCACAGTGTTTATGCAATATTGCAATTATAGCCTCAAAGAAATAGTTAGTTTAAAATAAATTCTACCGGTTTTGAAGTGAACATCGCATCAAAAAGTACTGAGAATAAATTGGAAACATTTTCCCACATTTTCCCGGCCGTCCCCGAAATTAGTGGGATAAAACTCGGGCAACTACCATATTGGCGCGGCCTGCGCGGGGTTCAAACCTATCCTCGAGGCATGTTTTAATCATGGGAAGCAACGCGGAACCGCGTGTCCTGCAGGTGCGAAACGCGCAACCCCCCACAGCGGGAGCCAGGCACTCCTGGCCAATGCTCACTTCGGTCGCTCTTCGGTCCGGCTCCGCTTTGCGTCAAGGGATGACAAACAATCCGCCGCGCGAGTGTCCCGTCCCGTCGACACGCGGAAACCGGAAGTGCGAAGAATGGTCCCGGCTTGGCGAAAACGGTTTACATTTTACAAATACCCCGAACTGAGAGCTCACGGTGCCGGCGATTCGGCCGGCATCGACGGGAAACGGCATCACCGTTTACATAACCGTCGACTAGCCGCGGTGCAAAGGAAAAGCCAATAATGGGCGGGTAACACCGGGCGGGCCCGGTGAATGGTTTCCCGGTTCCCGTGGGCCCGAAAAAAAGGGCCCCAGAGGTGTCGCCATAATTACCGCCGATTGTCGGCAAAAAAGAGAAGAAAAAAATATATGTTGCTGCTGCCATTGGGTGGCGTTTATGAAAAATTATGCATTTAATCAGCGAGGGCGCTGCGGGCCCGTGTCTTGCGCACCGACGGAGCAAAAGAACAGCACGGTGTTCTGTTCGGCCGCGGAGCCCGAAGGCGGTGACGCGAAAGTGGCCCACTCCAGCCCGGCCCGGTCCGAACGGGTCGCGAATATCTTGATCAAAGTCCCACGAGCTTTTTGCGTCGCGTTATTGTTTGCGCCCAGCCAAAGGAAGTTGGCGACTCGGCGCGGCGCATTTCTCTTCGAAGCGTTTTGCATTGAACCGTTTGCTGCATGTCAATTGCGCGGCTCGCAATAGCCGCAGCCGTTTGACAACAACACCGTTTATTCGCTTCCATTGTGTAACGTGTGTGGTGGGCAAGGCCGTCCGATAGGGTCTGGAGACTTCATTGCTCCTTTGGAACGGCTTCACTCGCTGGCAACACAACTTCCGATTTCTATCGGAGTGCGGCTTTCGTGTTGCCATTTTCTGGTCGGCTGCGGTTTGATATATCAATAAACAACGGGCTTAGAATCGTGTCCCCGCCTGTCCGAAGGACACCGTAAAGTGGGCAGGCAAAGCAAAAAAAAAGGAATGGTGGCCGCGCGGTATGCGAGATAATTAATTGGCTACAAACGAACGCCCCGGCTTTGCCCCGGGCCGCGGTCACATTCCGGGGCTAAAATTTAGCTTTGTTTTACAACGCCAAAAAGGGCAACTTCGAAGCAATGCTACGCTTCGTTTTTTCGCCACCCGGCAGCAAATGGCACAAAATATTCTGGCTACAGCGGACAGCTCAATTAATTATCATATGTAGTCCTCGTTTCCGACTCCGACCAGAGTGCCGGAAGCGTGTCGCAAACATCACGGTGGGCACGCACGCTCATCTCAGGCATCAGTAAACGGTGGCTGTATTTGCATAACTGCCGCGCGGAAACATTAGCGCCCAGGCTACCCACATACGCCAGTGGTCAAGAACTCATCGGCCGACGAATCGAAAAAGTGTATCAAAAGCGGAGGCGAACGAAAAAAGCAGCATTCGCTACGCTACTCTGATCCCATCGGCAGCCAGCTAGCAGCCGCAGGCAGCCAGGTGTCCGCTATCTTTCGCGATACTCCGGCAAGTGGCCGCTGGAAAGATTTATTTCCTGGCCCGGCGCAGTAGCTCGAATCTCGGCCCCAGCGCTACTGCGTGGAATGTGCAATTTCACGGTGCTATTTACGGTACCCGGTTTACGGTGATCTTTCCATTGGCAAGGACATACGAACATAGCCAGTGATCGATCACATTGGTCGCTGCTTTGCGTGACTTTGCGGTTGACGAAATGTAGCAGTGGCGTGTGGGGAACTTTACGGAGATTAGAATGAATTTATTGTGGCTCCGATCAACAAGGACCAACTAAATATCAACTTAAGTGCCCCCAACTTACTACGGCTCGATCCGTTCTGATAATAATAAAAAATTAAAGGGAGAAGCATAAATGCCACTCACACTTGCCCAAGTACCAAGTTCGAGTATTCCATTGACGCGCCACAGTACATTAAAGTCCCGACATCTTAACGCCGCGCGGCGTTGGTGGCATTAAAATGCAATTGAAAGTCTATTAATTTCGCACTGCGACCGACCGAAAACCCCTTTCCCAGAGCAAGGTGCGATCGGACGAAAGACTCCAACGCTCGGCGACCGGCGACGAACGCGCGTCACACGAAGAAGCCGAAGATCGGTAATTAACAGTTCGGTCGCCGGGGCCGGGGCCGGGGCCACATAAAATGACAATGTCCTGCGGTCAACCGAAGTGGCCGGCGTTTGTTCGTCGATGATGGCGGTGTCGGTCTCATCGTGAGGTAGTAATTAAAGTCGCACCGAACTACCGAAGAATGGGAGCCGCGATTTGCATTTTGCGACACCACCGTGCGGGACGATTAGAGCGGGTAGTGGCGTACGTCGGGCGGAAGTACGCAGCGCCTCGACGAAAGAACTTGTGGGTTCAATTACTGCCGGGCGCAATTAATTGCGCACCATTACCGGCGGTGCTTCCGTTCCGTGGCGGTCCTATTTACGATCCCGGCGGTTTTATCTCAGCCTCAGCCTTTAATGGCGGGAGAGTTATATTTTCCCGCGTTTGGCCATCGGCTGGCCCCGGGCGTGATTAGAAATCGGTTCGAGCTCGCGATGGTGCCGCTCGCGCCGCGATACCAAAATTATGCGATTTGATAATCGAAATCGTTGGTGAGCCATAAAATTTCCTATTGCGTCTCATCTTTCTTGATTGCCGGTGGACTTTGGGGCCCGCTCGGGACCCGCCTTTCCCCGTGACAGACACCGAGCATTCGGAGAATTAACATTCGGAGATGACATTTCGAGGAGCGAGGGTTCGATTTTACTGCTGCATCGCTTTTCTGCTGTTCGCTTTTTGTGTGTTTCCGTGACCGTGCTCGTTGGGACATACCCAAAGCCCCGAATCAAAGCATCGTCGTCCTCGTAAGATAACTCATGCCGCGGAGCATAACCCGTTGGAGCCCAGTCAGTTGGACGCCCGCCCGGGGGCTCTCTAACGAGCCCGAAGATGATCTCGATCTCGACCGTGCCGTGCCTCGGCCGATCAGGTGTTTCCGATTCGCGCTTTCTGTGTTGCCGGGTTTTTGCGCCTTACACCCAAAGGTCACGCACCAATACACACGCGGCGGGGTGAATAAAATACGAAGACATGTCTATACGGTGGACGGTGCTGTTTTTTGGGGGGGAACCATTGAAACTTGAGCCCTCCCTTGGGGGAGCTGGGTGAAATTAAGCTTAATTTATGATACGCTTCAAGGTCACTCGGCTTCCACCGGCCAATGTGTCAGATATTCCACACGCACACACACGGAGACACACACATGTCTCGTTCATAAATTATACACGATGCGACTGTTTGTTATGCGGATCCTGCGGTGGCTTACAGCACAACACCCCGGCCCAGTGTTAATGTGCCGGAAACCGAACCGAAATGCCCTGCCCGTATGGATTGCGTTGGCCACGTAGAGAATGTTTAGTGCAAATTGAAATCGATCGATCGCGGGGGGATACACCAGGACCCAGGGCCCGAAGCGTGTGTTTAAATGTTTGATCGATCGGCAGGATTGCAGTCCCCCGTAATATTTCCATAATGGGCGATGCAAATAACGTTTATGCTCCGACCCGGCACGTGTGGCTTGCGGCTGTGTGCACTCACTGTGTGGTTCCTGCTGCATCCTGGCCAGGCAATCGATCAATTGCTCACCGATCGATCGATCGATAGAGTCATAAAACAGGGCGCCCGGCCAACCTTACCCTTTCTGCCCCATGCCACTACGATCGCGATCCCGGGCCCGATCCACAGGATTAGATTAGGAAGCAAAAAACACGGGCTTTTGCATACATTTTACGGGCTCACCCCGGGCGCATGAAATGGCCCCTCGACCCAACCGACCGGAGGGGACTGGGAATTTACTATCGCACTACAAATTAACGGCCACCTGGTGGGTGGGTGCGGTGGGTCAACCCCACCACGATCAGACACACGGGGAGTGCAGAGTTTTCCATCGATCAACTGCTGCGCCGCTTTGGCCAAGTGTTTGTTGAGCACGGACGCGGCCGCCGCGTGTTGTGCTTTAATCGCACTTACTGTCACACGTGCACGGCCAATCGGAGGGTTAACAAATCACCCACCACGAGCCCCCGGATCTAAATTGACGGAGCCCCGGGTGGAGAGCGAGGTCCCGAAAGTGCCCACGACACTCCTTGGTGCCGGCAGGTTGCCTGGGTCCGGTGGAAAGAAGGGAGCGGGCTGGGCGGGCGCGGATAAATGGCAAACATGGCGCGCTGATTTACGGTCAGCGCCGGGGGGAGGGGGGAAATATATTAATGGCACTCGGTGCGGGAATTAGCATACAAATAAAAATTGTTTTACATATTATTAGCGATACTTAGTGGCGCGCGGCGATCGTGCAGGGTGCGGGGTGCGGTGGGGACTATGGTGGCGCCCGCCCAGGGCTCCCTTTGGGTGGCGGGGGGGTTCCCGGCTAAACGGTTGTTGTGATCGCTTGCGCTGCTCTCGATAGCAAGCGAGGGTCCTTCCTCGAGCGCCCGGTCCCTCGTAAAGCAATTACGCCGTTAGAGCTCCGCGACCGCCTTTTTCCGAACGGCCCGTCGTCGTCGTCAGTGGCAATTATCTTATTTTATGCCGGGGAACTTGACAAAAAAGTGTAACACGAAATTTGATACTCTTTCTCGTGGAGTAAGTTTGAAAATTTATCAGCGAGTGCCGCGGAGTTTGACAAAAAAGTGAACAACGAACCCGCGAAGCAACGCGTCATCACCTCCGTCAGTAGGGTGCAGACGCTGATGCTGACGATGATGATGATGATGACGACGGTAGGTCGACCCCTTTCACAGTAGAATCCTTGCCGGAGCCGGGGCCGGGCTGGCGGGTTGTTATTCTTTCATTCCTTTATCAAAATATAGTTCCGCATGCATAGATATGCAAATGAGGCGAAACACCTCGCGCCGAGCCAAGCCCTTCCAAGGTGTTCTGGCGTTTCGCGAACGCTTTAGGCAGGGCCCCGTAGAATTCCGTGTTCACACCTCCCCGTGGATTTTATGTTGTCCCCTTTTCGGAACGGGCTGTAATTCGGGGTGCCCTGCTGAAGCGGTGGTTTCGTTTTCCCGTGGCTCGTTCATCTCTAAACGCTCGCCATGCTTCCAATACGAATGCTTTCCACTACCACTAGACGGCGGATTCAATCGACGGCGGCACATCCGACCGATTCGCCGATGTCGACCGATCCGTCACCGGTGCACGGTGTCACCGGAACCGACGGCAGCAACATCATCCATCTGGCCACCGGCAATGGCAACAATGGCACCGCACAGGCGATCACTTACGCCCGGTAAGGCGAGGACTCCACTCAGACAGGGTTCCGGAAGCAAAAAATCGGATCCTGACCGCCATCTTTTTCCGCAGATACTACGACCAACAGGCGTCGCCGCTGGCACCGTCAACCGGCAGCTCGGGCGTGATGCTCGGCGGTGGTATCGGTGCCGGAAGCAACAACGGTGGCCATCCGGTCTCGTCCGGCAGCCCGGTCGAGCAGGATCCGGGCGGTGCCATCTCGCCTACTCTCAACCTCATTCAACACCAACACCACCATCAGCAGCAACAGCAGCAACAGCATCACCAGCAACACGATCACCACACGCAAAACGATCCTCAGCAGCAGCAGCAAATTCATCAACTCCACAACAACAATGGCACCTTCGTCTACGAGTACTACAAGCTGCCGACCGATGGCAAGGACGGTGGCCTGCAGTGGGCAAGGTACACCGAGCGGCCTGCTCGATTGTCTCGTCGCAGGACCCTCGCACAGGCACGGTGGACCACCGAGCGTGGCCCCATGCTTCGGGCGATTGAGCATTGTTTTAATCCGTAATCCCTTCGGCAGCATCGCTTTAAATGGCTTACTATTTTCGCGATGGGCGATTAAAATCCATTATTCATCCGGCGGCCGTTCCCTGCCCTGCGTTGAAGTCTCCGCGGCCCGAGATTCGGGCCGATCGGGGGCCGATCGAGGGGGGGGGCGCCTTATCTCCGCGCAGGATAATTGTTTTTATTTTGCGCTGCTATTAATTTTATCAGATCAGCGCACACTCGGAAGGAAAGGTCGGATGCTTCGGGTGGAAAAAGGAGCACCATTTCGGGACCCGAATCCCGGGAAGTCCGGAGTATTGTTGAGTGCGTTTCTTCCTGGCGTAATTGGATTCTTTCCCCGCTAAACGGGGCGGCCATTTATCGGTTTTAATCGGCCATCGTGCCGCTTTTCCTAGGATTCCGATGTGTGTGTTCGGTGCCGCGATCCTCTTAGCTTTTCGTTCGTTTCACTCGACACTTTCGGCCACCAATAAATCATCGACGTGACTCAGCAGCGGTGCGATTTCATGCTCATCCATCACCTGTCACACCAGCGAACGGAGGTCACAGGGCGCCAACGGGCGCCTTTCATCCGCCCGGCGGGTCACATTGTTGCTATTGGTACCCAAAAATGGGCCCAAACAATAATGGCCCCACGATGGGATGGGATGGGACCACGCGAACGATATGGATGTCCTACACCGGTCACTGATCCTCGCCGGCCCCTTGGTCCATTGTTTTCCTTTTCTCTTTTGTGTCAAATTGTTATTTAAATATGCTCCCCCAGCTTGGGTGCGCGGCGAAAAGAACAGTTATGCGTTGCTGCGCTGGTTGCGACCTCCTTCGCGTGGCTCCTGCCACGCATTCCTAACGGTGTGCCTCCGGACCCCGGAGTGCCGGACACGTCGGGCTGATATCTAAATTTATAACCAGCCGCAGCCGCAACCGCATCGGCGCGTGTCAAAAGTGTCCGGCCATGACCGCCGGCCCGCGCATAATCTTCACCAGAATCCCTCCGACCCACCGGCCCAGCATCAACACTGGTGGCCACCCACAGTGCGAATTGCGATACACCCACCTTTTTTGCAGACGGGCCACCCCACGATGCACCGTTCCGTTATGATCGTTATGCTGCCCGGCCCGAGTGGGTGGCTGGCCCGAGAGAGAGAGAGAGAGAGAGAGAGAGCGAGAATAGCATTTAGCTGAAAACGGTCAGCGTTTCCCGCCGGAAGCCATCCGCCGCCGATTGTGACGTTTCCGCGAGGGTTTGAGGTGCAATTTTCTCGGAGGTTGTGGGCCGAGACCACCGAGATTAACCCAACACGGGCGTTGCTGTGTGGGATGACCGCGCAGCGCAGGATCTGGATTGTGCTGGGCCGATTGTGTGCGGGGTGGTTTTATGCACAATGCACGTAAAGTAGCGAAAAGGTCTGATAAAAGTATTATATTAGGTTGAGGAAAAAGAATTACAATGTTTTGTTGTGTAATTTGTTGCCATTTGGATGGTGCATTGTTGGTCCTTATTGGCGGAAAACTCTGGTAATCGATTTTCACAACCTTTTCTAGATTTCTTCCATTCTATTTCTGGTCAATCGCTAACTTTAAACGGTCCAGTTTTTTGAAAGTAAGGATCTGAATTTCGTGTTTGACCATAGATCAGCAACTCATAATAGATTATTCCTTTCAAGTCCAACCAAATACATAGCGGAATCTTTCTGGCTTCTTTGAGCCACTTCGCCACGCTTTGACCACGATCGCATAATGTTATCGTATGTGACCCATTTATCATTCCCCGTCAGCATCCGTTTACCAAATGGGTCGATTTCATTCCGTTTGGCCAAAACTTCGCGGATAGAAACTCGATACATGATGTTTGTTGGTTTTTAATCGGTTGTTGTTTTGTTTTTTGTTGTGATTTTTGCTGCTGGAAGATTGATCATTACAGCCATCTATCGAGAAATTGATAGATTTGAATTCTCCAATCTGATATATTCACCCCCAAAAGGGCCTCCAACGATCTGTCTCTTCTAGCCCATTACCACATTTAATGTAATTTTAACAGTCCTAATGAATCGCTCGAAACCTCTCTCAGTTCGTTTCCGCATAGCCCCGACTAGGACGATGCCGATCAGTGTTGGGATAGGAATGTAAAATTTATTTAACACCCACGAATCGATTCCTAACTGCCACCCCGGCTTCCCGACGCAATCCGATTCGCTTCGGACACGGATCCGTACTCTCGGTACTTAATCACGGAAACACCTTCGCTCGTCCGCGTCGAATTGGCCGGTGGTTCTGGGATTTCCGCCACTGTGTTCTGGCCACTTTCGGTATCGATTGCCGGATCGCGCGCCGATGAATAAATTATCGTCCACCGCGGCGAAGGGTGGGATCAACAAAAAAATCCCATTGATTTATGCCCCCGGCGGGGTCCGATCGTAACCGGCTCCGAGCGAATGCGCTTGCCCGTCGTGGGGAATCCTTTTTCGTGTGTGGACGCGTAGATAATCGTGCGCGACGCGACGCGACACTTATCCTAACGCGCAACCACGCGGGACTTGATATCCCTTCGAGATGTGGAAAGCGATCGAGGCGGTCGGTGAAGCGAATCCGGAGCCTCCGGATTTTGTCTCTTCGATACTTCAATCGTTTTCGATACGGTTTTCCCTTCGCGGGACAGGGCCCCTCCGGTTACCCTTCCCACCGGGGTGTACACGGTCGAAGGGCGATGGAATAGCTTTTAATCCAATAAATTAGAAACCTTTCCCCGGCGTGGAACGTCGGGTGCCAGGACGGAGGAATAATCTACGAGGGAGGATAAACACAAAGATAGGCAGGGAGAGAAATGGGAAAGAAAGTGAACGAAGTGAAAACAAAAGAGAGGCGACGAAAAAAGATCAAGGATCACCGAAGGAAGCGCGGTGGACAATGCGCGACGCATGGATGGCTTAACACTCCGCTAATAAAGTTTAACTTTTAAAATCACATTATTCATTTTCCACACCGCGCCCGCCGAAGGCCGCCCCTCGGCGGACGGCCACCCGGTTCCTGGAGTGCCACAAAAACCCCGGGGCGACAAAAAAGTCAGCGGGGAGTTCACTTTTTGCCACCAGATCCGTTTGCCGTTTGTTTCGGAATGTGAATCGTTTCGCCAGCTTGCGGACGGTTCGTCCTTCGCCTCGGTTTCTCGAGCGGGGCTCGTGACGAAAGCGTCACACTCACGAGATCCGATCCGATCCACCGGTGGGCGCAATCTTCGCGATGCGGCTTTGAATAATTGATTTACGATAAAGGTTGCTAAGCTTAGCCGAATGGTTAGCGATTGTGGCCCGTTTATGTGATTATGCGGGCCGAAGCCGTTCCGCGGTCGATAACAGCTGGGAATCGCTTAATATTTCGAACTGGCCTTTGGATTTTTAAACCCAAACACACAAACAGTCAGCCATATTGCACGGCTCACTGTCATACTATTGTGGGCAAAAAATATCGGGAATTCGCTTGAATGACACGAGAAATATTTTTTTATTCCTCTAAATTTATGTGATATGATCGTTCAAAATAATCCCTACACTATGCAATGCACCAATGCCCACATTTGTTCCCATTTTCGAAACGGGTCGACAAGTTCTTTTTAGAAAAAGCCTTCAACACATTCTTCGTTTCGACTTCTAGCTCAACTATGGGCTGTAAAAGGTTATTCTAATATTTTTGACCACAGTTGTATATGAGGTCCTCACGTTGTCGTGATCTGTCAGTGACTACATGTCACTACAAGAGTATACAAAATGACAACAACTCAGCTACGAGTTTATAACAACTGGCAAGCGGATCACAATCTCACAATGCACGTTCCCAACAAAGGACGTGAATGTCGCGACTGCAGGGAAGCGAATAGAATCCCTCGGCCACGGTAGCTCAGGCCGGATAATGGAGCTTAGAAGCATCCTCGAAGGAGTCGAATCGAGTTCGAGATCACGCTACTGTGACCGCGCCGTGACCGGAGCCCGGGCCGTGGAAATATTTTAATTCGATTAATTCGGAGTTGGGGAAAAAAGAGGTGACATAAATTAGAAATTGGACACAACGCTGGCAGCCGGCCAGCTTTCGGGCTCTATTCTTCAGCATCCGCCCCTGGTTGATGTTTCTGCACCAAATTGTTTTACCTTCCAACGTGGAACCCGCATCGCCATCCGATCCGCTTTTGGAATTTAAATTAAATCGATATCGATCGCCCGTCCGCCCGGTGCTTATTGCTGCACATTAGAATCACAAAGGACTCTCTAGTGAAACGGGCTAATCTTTTTCCGAATTGTTGTTTCCGAACGCTCCACTGCGTGTCGCGATGCGTGGTTTTATTGGCCCCCTCATTTGGGCTGACGAGAAACGGGGTCGATGCTGACAAAAAGCGCCGGGAACGGCTTTTGTCAACATCGGCCCATTCGAGAGGCTTTTGATGGAACATGGCTCAAAGGCCCAAAGAAAGGAGTAATTTCTGTTAACGGCGGCTACTCCTTTCCGAGAGGTAGAGAGCGCCGTACAATGTACGACCCAACAGGCTATTGATGGCGGCCAGCGGTCGTTGCGGGGAAAAATTAGCATTTCAAACAAATTGACCACCCCAAAACGAGGAGGGTGCATGGCGCGAGACGAGCAAATTGCTTGTCGTGCCGTCCCGGTTCAAAGCGAACATTTTCATCGTTTTCATGCAAAGAGAAAATTGTGATCACGAACCGGGCAGCCAGCCAGTGATCGATCTTGGATGTCCCGTCGTCCACGCACGCAACATACGCGTGGGGCTCCGACTCGTTGTAGTGATCACTCCGAAAATGGGAAGGATGCACCCCTCAGCTGCAACAAGTTGATAGCAAAACGGGTGGCTTTCACGCCGGAATGCCGACTGCATTTCTGCAGCTGGCTGCCATTTGCATAAATAGGACCCCCATCCCGGGCTGGCCCTCGACTTTCGGCGGGAGAAATTGGCGAGGATCATCAGTCCGACCGATCACCGACTGCCGACTGCCGATGATCGATGAGTTGTGAGAAAGTTTTCCACTCACGAGGCCGGCCAACGGCAACCTATTAGCTTCGATCGTCGATCATAGATCGCCGCTCTTCGCTCGACCCAACCCAAAATATTCCCAATTTGAATATCAAAAAGAATAATCAGAGCAAGGTACCGTTGGGAAGCCATGCATCGTTAAAACATATTTAACACTCTCTGTTGAATGTGGCCCACAACTTCTTTACGTCTACGTCGGGACTGTTTTGTGTCCGGAATTAGAGGAGCCCGGAGCCTGGAGCATTGACAGACAGACAATCGACCGATCACAGCGGAGCGTGAGACAGGCGTGAGACATTTGTTCCAATTAAGACGATGTGTGTGTTTTTTTTTCTTGTTGTTGCTGTCCAACTGAATCAAGATAGCGCGACAGGATAGCCGAGCGGAACAATCCCTAGGGACCGATCCGAATAGTTCCGCGAGCGATGAAATGTGCCAGATTATGCTGCCTTGCCTGCCTTGCCAAGGTTCGGCTACCGGGCACGGTGAGCTCGGTGAGTGTCCCAGAAATCGCTACAGAGATTAATTTTTAAATCACGATAAATGAGATCAAACCTCCGTTCCGTGGGGGCTGAAGATGCTTTCCCCTGTCGCTTCCACAACAACTGCCTTGCAGGGGTCGAATTCTTGCTTCGCCTATTTGTTTTTTGTTTGGAAAAAATTAAGAAACAAAATGACGAATGCTCTCTCTCGCTCTCCCTCTTATGATGGTTGTTATTTAGGTCCGTCTCTATCGTCAGCCGATCCTTATCGAGCGCGTTTGATCGAGGAGATCTAGCTCCCCACTGATTTTTGTCATTTCCACTTTACGGGGCCCGAAGTCGCTCTCGCTTTGCTACCGTTCTTCCGGCGCACCCGGGCTTGGAAATGGCAGACATTCCTCCAGCAGGAGTCCAAATAGTTTTCGGTCTCTGAAGCCCTAGAGCTCTAGACCATGTCGGTGATCTAATTCCCTGCTGTCTGTACGCCATTAGTCTTAGGCCGCCAGCACGAAAGGATGTTTCGATTTCGATTTTGTATCCCTCGCCTACATAGCACCTGCTCTAGCCGAGCTGGAGGACAATAGAGAAAAGGAGAAAGAGAACCAATATAAGGGAAAAAGAATCATGATGAAGTAGTTCCCGCGTGTAGTGCAGCCACCGATAATCCTTCCATTGCTCGGACGGAATTCCAACGAATGACAGGCACCGCTGAGGGAACTGGGATTTAAATTGTCCGTGTAACCTCTCGGTCTTCGCCTAGGGGCTTACGGCTCGCTCTGCTGCCGTGTTCCGGGAACGGGCAACGCCAACGCCGATGAAACTTGTTGCTTTCTGCTACTGTGGATTATAGAGAGCCGCGAGGGTGCGATCGTCGGCCTGGGATCCAACGGATCGAGATCTTTGTTTCCAGATCTAATACGACCTGACGTCTGTTCCGTTGGTGAACCCTTTCGC
This sequence comes from Anopheles bellator, assembly GCF_943735745.2. NCBI lineage: Eukaryota > Metazoa > Arthropoda > Insecta > Diptera > Culicidae > Anopheles > Anopheles bellator. The sequence continues at coordinate 42,228,042 of NC_071285.1, read as the reverse complement.
GGCTCGATAAATCGAGCCGAGGCTCGCTACATTCGGTGTAACGTTCCCCAGGACCGATCGCCAAAACGAGTGTCTACGCTTTTCGTCCAATAATTCAATTCCGTCCCCCAGGGCCCAAGGACCCGCAGAAAAAAACACACCCGGGGGTAGTATTCCGGGCCGGCCCAGCTCTGCCGGCTCATTATTATTTATTATTTCCGAATTGTTATGATTAACGGAAGCGATGCCGCCACACCGAAACGGTAAACGTTTGCGCTTCGCGCCCCTTCGAGTGGCGTGGCGTTTTGCTTCCTCCCTGCTCGCGTCGCATCCCTGCTTTGCATCGCAAACGGTTTCCCGGGACTCGGGACCCGGGGCCACAGGATCCTCCGCGGTGAAAAGAAACACACACATAATTTATGGCCACCAGGGAGTCCACCAGGTTTTCCAGCGAGCTTGGTTGCGCAGTGCAATCCTGTGTTCCATTTCTTCCCTTTCCGAACGAAGGAAAGGAGCGGAGCGTTCGGTAGCGTTTGATTTGGAAACTATCACCACCGCGCCAGGATCGTCGTCGTCGCAAAGGATCGCTTTCAAATCCCAGATTAATTTCCTTTCATTGCGCCGTCGCCGGTCGGTGCCCTTCCCGGTGTAGAAACCGGGCACAATTAATCCGCTGCACCGCTCGAAAGTCATGAGAACCGAACCCGAACCGGAGCGGCTCTTTTTCATCGAAACGTTAAATTGAGCACCGCCGCTGACGTGGGGGCCGTGTGCCTTTTTCGATCAAACATTACACGAACTGTCAAAACACGCTTCGGCTTCGTTATCCCGGGAGCCTTGTCAGCACCGGCCGGCAGATCAGTTCGTTAGCGATTGTTTGATCGAACGTGCAGTTCATGAAAACATCATCATCACTCTCCGAGCTACTAGCTAATTGGCGTGCATGGGATTTCCGATTTGTGTCGAAAGTTTGCGAGCAAATGGCTGCTCAATTGTGGCGCCGTCTGTCGCCGAGCGGCTGATGGATGGGTTTACGACCCACTTCCTGGCCCTTCCGAGTCCCTGGACAGTGGCGACAATTTTCGAGTGAAATGAGCCCACCAAAACTCAACGACGACGACCATTACTCGGGCCCCGACTCGGCCACTATGGGCCCTCATAAACAGCCCATTACACGCCCAAAGGCATGCGCCTCGGCGAAGCGTTCCGTTCTAATATTCGCCCTGGCGCAGACGCAGCTAATTAATGCTTCACCTCTCCTTGACGTAAGCGGTCTTCAGTTTCAGTGCCGCCTGCAAAGGGCGTCGTTGTTTTGCTTTTGTCTTTGCTTCCGCTTCCAAACCTGGACTGGCTCATGAATTCTGATGATGTTTTAAAAACAAGCAATTATGCTCACAAAAGACGTCGCGACGTCTTTCGTGTGCCCCTTCGGACTCCGTGCCCATAAAAACCCTTTCGATATGGACCCGGACGACCACGTAGCTATAACTTTCTTTGAAACAGTTCAATCCCGAGCGGACGACCACCTGACGTTGTTGTAAACTTTTTTACAATCACACCGACCCGCTGCGTCCTCCGCTCCCAGCTTTTTATGATTAAAACGACGAAACGAAACGGGCGGAAAAAGGCCGAGGATCATAATCGAACCGAACAAATCGAATTTCTCGCGCTCCACCCGGGAGTGGTTAAATACCGTAAAGTTTACACCACACCACACCGCCGAGCTTTCCCGATCGGATCGATCGATCGGTTGGGGCCATAAAAATATTTACGATCGCTCCAAATATCACGCATCCAGCCACGGGTTTTTCGGGGGGTGTCAATAAAAAGGAAACACAAAGTCCACACGGACGAACAATCTGAACAGAGCGGGAATGAAATAGAAAAGAAAAAAAACGCATGGAAATATGGAAGGACCCCCGCACCCGCGCCCGAGGTTTAATTTCATTCAACCAACGCCCGGACTGACGGTGCGCCGGAGCGATCGGTTCTGGTTTTATTTTTGTTATTGTTTTTTTACGATCAATCAGCCCGGGGGTCCGGGCGGTGGGGAAGACCGGGCGAGACAGCGGGTGCCGTATTTATTATGAATTTATGTAGATTGCTCCTCTGCCGAATTCTGATTCCGCCACATTCCGCCTGGCCAAGGATGCCGCCTTTCGGTCTCATTTCGGGAGTTTTTTTTTCCTTAATTGGTACGCGGAGATTGATCTCGTTCCGGGATGTCACTACGAATGCACGCGCGATGCAAGCGTGTCACCGGCCCACGGTGCAGGACGCACTGGACGCATAAATTCATAAACCCATAAAGGTTTACTATCGTCGCCCGGGCAACTGTGTGACCGGAGCTTTCACCTGGCCACGGACCTCGCGGGCAACGTGTACTGAATATTGTAATGACATCAATAAAAGGAGAGTTCGGTCGGCCACAAGCTAAGCACTGGTCGCAAAATCGGGACTGTCGCAAGTACAGGACATAATCATGTTAACACCGGCTGGCCGGTTCATTCATTCAAGTGGCCGTCAGGCAGGACCGGAGAGAGGTCCTGGCGCGTAACAGCAGCGTTCTGGCGAGCAAATGAATATTTCGACATGATAACATCGGAAAATTTATGGCCTCTAATGAAACTTCCTTTTCTCTCTCTCTCTTCCGCACGCTCCGTCGCCGCATTCCGTCGCAACAAATGCGCACTTGCGCGTTTTAATTATCGGTCGTCTCATTTGCGCACTGCCATCCCCGCTGCCTCCCGTCGCCCATCAGCAATCCGAGCAAGCTGAACGGCCAGACCACGCCCCTCGACGTGGACATCCAGGGACTGCTGCTCGGGGCCCAATCGGCGATCAGCGTCAAGCGCGAACCCGAAGACCTGCGCAAGGAGCCGAAAAATCCCCGAAGCCAGAAGGTAGGTGGAAGGTGGTGTGCGTAACCGCGTGTTTCCGCAAACGCGCGTCACTCAGCCAGGTGAGTTCCCCGCGCTGGTGGGGGCTCACCGAGAGAGAGATGGTGTCATCTCGCTCTGGCTGCCATCGAAACAGAGGCGGCTGCGCGATCGGCTTCGGAGTGCCCGACTGGTGCTCGAATCGATTCGAGTAGATTCGAGCACCGATTTAATCATCGAATCATTCAATCGCTGGGGGAATTTCAATACTCTGCCCTAAGGTCCCAATATAGATCGTGATGATATTCAATCCAATCGCACGCGATGAAGATCCTTGAAAAAAGTGGGAAATTATGTAAAATGCTACAATGTTGCTCGCCGACCACTTAACACCCATTCACCGAGGCCGAAACAATGAAAGGAAGCCGGGCGATAAACTTCGCGCAAACAATCGCACGCCAGAGACCAGAGAAAGAAACAAAAAAGGGGGGACCCAGTCCCGGGTGGACTTTCAATTTTTCCGATAATTTAATTTAGCCTGACAGCTGACAAAAGCAGTTGCCCTGGCCTGGAGCATGCGCTCCGGTTTCGTTGTTTTTTTTTGCTGTCCACCCTCTTTCCTTTTTTGGGCATGGCCAGGCAACAGTATCGTGCGCGGCGTGAGCGAACGGCGCCACCAGCGAAGGATCCTTTCGAAAATACAATCCACCCCGGGACGGGACGGGACGGGAGTTAACTCCAACGGGCTTTTTGTGTCGTGTACGCCATCAATCTGTGCGCTAGTTCCGTGTCGTTCCACGAAACGACCGCATTCGTGTATCCTTTTCCACCCCCCCGGGAGGGGGGCGCCACTTTCCTTTCGCTTGCTGTTGTGGTGGCCGGTCGAAAAAAAACGGCAACCTATCGAAACAGGTTGAAACAGTGCAACTCCGCAACGCGTTTGTTGTGTCCTGTGTAATGTGAAACAATCGAATTCGGATTGATCTCGTTGAGCGCTTACGAAACCGTCCCCGATTCCTTTCTATTTCCCTGCACCACTAACGTAACGCGCGCTCTCACTCTCGCCTGGGCATCTCAAAGGACACCGGGGCTTTCTATATTTTCGCGACCCAGCACCCGATCCTTTCGAATCGAAAGTGTGGACAAATTGACGACCCCTTTCAGATGCAGCGCACGCTTGTCACTTAACGCCGCACTCTCCGAAGGACTCTCGGTCGGTGCGTTATGCTGGATTTTGCGAATGCCATTTTTCCCCCATGCCCCTAATGCGAAATGCATCCTTCGATTGGACCCTCGTTTTTTTTTGCCAACCCGCGGGTCGATAAATTGCCGGGTTCGGATGTCAAAACAGCAGATTATGCTGCACACATAACCGGTGTGTGGATTGCAATAACAGCATAATTGATGGTGCATCGCTGTTGACTCCGCCGGCGCGTGCTAACGTCGTGTGGTTCTTTGTTGCGACACACTCGGTTTCGAGCGAAGGTCACAATCCCGGGGCGGAACAATGTCACCGTGCCGTGTTTCCGGGAAGCACGGGCATCGGGTTGACCTTCGGTGGAGAGCATAAAACTTTGTGCGCCACGCACTTAAAATGGTGCGCTTTATGTTAACATCTAAATCGGAGCGCGCTTCCCGGGCCGGGTCCAGCCAGCTAACATTAAAAGCCACATTAAACGCCGAGAAGTTGCTACACTTTTGAATGACCCCTGAGGCCTGAGTTCCGCCGCGATTTTCCGGGAACGTGGATCTAATTCGTGGTCGTCCGCGGTTAGACGGTCAAATGGCCCATTGAAATGGTTTCTAATGTCCGCCAAATGCTGCCTTCTGCGAAGCGACGTTTAGCGTGTCGTGTCTGGTAAAAATCATTCCGAGATCGTCCTCAATCCGTCGTTTAAGGCGATGTTTCGCACCGACACCGACCGGAGGACATTTCGATAGAAAAAGGACCTCGGGTCTCGTGCCTATCGTGTGTAACAGAAAAATATCGCCACGGCCGAAAGGATTGTCCTTCGGGACGAGGCGTTCGAATTCCCGAACCAGCAAGGAGCGTCTTCGTTTTCGGCCTCGAATCGAGGACAAGGGAGACCGGCGAATAGGACGATCGTAGGAGCGAAAGAGAGCGAGGATCGTAAGCCCCCTGGCGCAACGCACTTATGCTCGCGCATTGCGACCTGCGTACACGCGCACCGTACTTGCCCGTTCCGCATCTACCCCTCTCGATCACTCACTCTCTCTCTCTCTTTCTCTCTCGCTCGATCTTACCCCTTCATTGTGTGTCGCGTCTTCGGCGTGCCGCCGTTATCTTCGGCTCCCTCCCTTCGATCCCTTCCCTTGCCTCGTCCCTCAATCCCTCTCTCTCTCTCACGCTAGCGTCTGCCCTCAGGAATCTCTCTCTCTGTTTCTCACGCGCCCGGCTCGACCCGTCGTTGCGTTTCATTCACTCTGAAGCCGAACTGGCCACGTCGCTCCTTACACCGCATCTTCCCGGTGTATGTGTGTTCCTCCCCGTGCCTGCCCCTCGCGCCGACGACCGGCAGACGGCGACGATGACGACGACGACGACGCCGGACTTCATCGTACTTTGATTACGCTGGGCTCCGGGGTTGATTTAGTCTGTCATAAGACGTTGATGAATCGAGATCGTGCTTGTGTGTACCGCGACCACCCCGCCCCCCGTGCGTTCTTTGCTGCGCAAGTCGTCAACGTCGTCGCCGTCGTCGCGAGGATCGGCCTCGCTCGGTGTGGCGCTGCCGTGTCCAGTGACTCGCGTGTGTGCCCGAATCGCACAAGGTGGTCGTCCTTGCGGGCCGTGACTGTTATCTCCGTCACGCACGTGTGTGGTGCGCCCCCCCACAGTGAAGCTCTAGCCTGGTGACTTCCGTGGTGTCCGAAATTCGGTGCTCCAATCGCCCTGTCCTCGAAAAGTTCAAAGTGTTGTGAGTGAGCGAAAACACGAGCCAAGGAGTAATTGTTTAGAGTGTCGACCTGTGCTTTGGGAGCTCTGACAGGAAGCCCACCCGATTTATCCTTATCTATCCTCCCCGGTGTCTCTCTCTCTCGTTGTTGATCGCGGTTGATCGCGGTTGTTGGTGAGTTGTTTTCCGTGTTCGTCTCCTCCCCCCCGGCCATCGAGGTCCGCCGGTTCACCCGCGTCAGAGAATACGATTCGATGGAGGTTTGATGCGATGTTGGGCTAAATTGGCGGATTATGCAAAGCACTCGAGCCGCTCGAGCCGCCGCCGATTGCTTTATTGCTGCCAGTGTTCGACGATCGAGTGGAATAAGGATAATGATGCCGATGGTGATGATGATCGTGATGATGATGATGATGATGGTGCTCTTGAGGAGATGATACGGGTCGATGGGTGAGAGTCCGGTGCCACTCATGTCCTCGAGACCGGCGCTTGATAAGTGAACGAACGTGCAGCTATGCTGTTATCGCCGGTCTGTGGAATGTTTCGGTTCGAAGCCGAACGAAAAACGCGGGGAGACTTCCGCGGCCCCAAAAAGTAAAAGGACCTTTTCCGCGTTCGGCAAAGGGCACCCCCCGAGAGCTTGTGTGTGCGTGCGTGCTCGGCCCCTTGGGTAATTTATTTTAAATATGACAGTTTAAAGGCCCCGAAAGACGTGGCGTTCGTCGAAGCACGCCCGCCGGCTGGACGTTAATTTACTCGACTCTTGTGCGGCCCCCAAAAACCGCGCTACGTGACGCCGGCGTCCTTTCGCGTGTACTGCGTGTCCTGGCCGGCACACCGCACGTCCCGGTTTAATTGTCCCTTAATGTGTCCCACGTTCGATGTCGCGTGTGAATGCGGCGCTCGGTGAATCGATCCGCTTTTGGGCCGCCGATCGGTTGGCAATCTGTTTTGCCAACAGACGCCCCGTGCGTGCGTGATTGCGTGTCGCAACTCGGTGCCGGGGCACTTCGCAGCCATTAATGACGTGAAATGGAACCGATTGTTTCAGGCGGGCGTGTTATTGTTCATAATTTGTGGCACAGCGAAGCATCCGAGGTCCTCGCGGTGGTGAATCGCGCAAACTGCGAACCTCATTAGGAGCGACGGAGCGACGGCGTGTCATTAGGTGGAATAATAGCTCCAATTGCATTTCCGGTTCCGATAGAATGGCGTAGAATGGTGTGGGGTGTTATCAGTGCCCAGCGCGCGAACCCGCAAGTGGAACGGATACACTGCACGGTTCGCGGGCCACGGCGATTTTGTTCCGTACCGATAACCCTTTGGGAGCCTTTTTTTGCCTGTCGACCGAACGTGTCAGCGTCAGTCGCGCAGAACCAATGGCACTTTATCGGGAGTCATTATCGGGCAGCATAAATTAGCGGACGGCCACACCGCCGGGACACCACCGCGGGGATAGTGTTTGTTTTTTGAGGAGTATCTCCCGCGCTTCGCTTGGCGCGTATTAATTTTTGTGTGTTTTCGCGCTACTTCTTCTTGGCTGTGGTGCTGTCCGATTCTTACCGCTGCGGTGGGAACCGACGGCCCAGGAAGCCGTGCGATCGTGCGATGTGTGCGATATCGGTCCGACCGGCGGTTGGTGTTAATTTATACGGAAAACCATTTTACTCTCTCTCTCTCTGTCGAGGGAACCGAACCAATCCGTACGTCGCTGGGCAGCTCTATCATTGCGCACGACGCTTTCCCGGCTCTATTAGTGGGTTTATCATTAATTAGCGAGCAAAAAATGAGGCAATGTTTGCACAGTGGAGGCAAAATTTAGGCACCAACACACGATCGATGCAGGGGATTTCTATTTTTGCCCGCCGAACGCTAATGCACGGACGTTCGGGCGGAGCGTCAAAAACGTCACCCGGGGGTTGTCAACGGCACAACAAACACTTGGCTTTTGTTTGGCCTATGGGCCGTTGACTCGGGCCCTTTCGATTGGGCAATTGTTGCCCGACGCCGGGGAACTCTAATTTACGAGGAAAGTTGATGAAAGCGGCCACGGCGGCGCTTGTTGCGTGGCCGAGACCCAATCCGGGTGGGATCCCGGGCCTGGGTGATGAAAAATTTTAAGATAAATTTCCTCCCGACGGCCCCCGGACGTGTGTATGTGTGGGTAACCTTGCGGCTAGGTCGCGGCGGTCCCCAGGATCCGTGCGGGGCTGGAATGAGGCGCGCTAGAAAATTATGCAGATTCGATCTGCAACGGACCCCCACAACAACAGCGCGGTGGAGCTCTAATCGAGCGGTCCGACATAAATATTCATAATGCGCCGTGCCTAGCGTGCCCTAATGTCCACCACCAGCACCAGCACCCGTGGCGCATCGGATTCCGATCGTCGGCTAATCCGAAACCGACAGAAATCTCAGCCTTTACGTCTGGGAAATCTGATTAAAAATTAAATGAGCTACCAATTCCGTCGCGGGCCGCGGCTACGGGGACGACCCCCATTATGGCTTGCCGGTCGACAACGCACCACCACTACTATCGCGCATCATCACCCTCATCATCCACGCCATCATCGGCGGCATCATCATCGTCTGAACCGTGGCGAGTTAGGGGCCCCGAAAAAGCCCTCGTCGGGTTCGTCGCTTGCCCATGCCGAACTCGGGCCGAGTCTTTCGTTTAGTGGGGCAATGCGAGATGGCGATAAATAAAATCCAAATTTATTGAGCATAATTAAGAATCGAAGGTAATAATTTCGAGACCAATAGGCGGCCAGTGGGCAGGGCAGGGGAGCGCCGTCCAAGCCCAGCAGGTGATCGCGAGGGCACACCGATCGCGGCCGGGTGGTTAATTAATTCTTTTCCGAAAATTATTAGAGCTCCGCTTCGGGACCGTCCGACCGTCTGTGTGTGTGTCTGTGCGGCCCATTTCGGGATTGCCGGGAGGATCCCGCTTCGGTCGGAGCGCAGCGCAGAAACCACGGGACGTTATCGTGACGAAATTGGAGTGCATTGTGGTGATTGAAAATGAAGTCCACGATCCCAGAAACCGGGGCCGCACTGAATTCATAATTAACCCGCCACAAAAACCACACAAAAAATTGGCGCAACCACAGGAGAGAGCTCGAAACTTAAGTCTCTGCTGCAGGAACACTGAGCATTATTCGAAGCACGCCGCAGTTTCGAGTGCCGAGGACGCCGAAATCGTCCCTTACGCACACCGCGCGCCGAAATGGTGTCGTAAAATGGTTGCAATTAAAAAATATTAAATGCTGAAATGCACTTAACTTTAACGGCTCTCGGGGCCCTCTGCACGGCACGGATTCCGCGATCGTCCTGCGAAACGTTCCGATGGCGCTTCAGGGGATGGTTTAATTTTGTAAAATTCACGCTCACGCCTCACACGCAACCGCACCCAGCCCAACGCAGCAACAATGAGCGCCTCAATTTTGCGCCACCGCCGCACGGCACCATAAAGTAAGCCCGGCAATTATTCGGTTCGTCCGGTTCGGTGGAGGGATATTTAAACTCGCCACTCGCCGCTCACCACTTCGGCAAATAATTTAAACATTAGCCTTCCATTGCCGTCGGTTGTGGCCGCGGCCGAGATTAGCGCAACCATCAACCCGCATCGGCTCGTTTATTGATTCGGTCGGCTTATCAGCGTAATCGTAAAATCCCAGCCCAGCTCAGCTCAGGTCCTTTTTTTTTGTTTCGGCTCGAAGTGCGGGCCGAAAGTCAACAATGTCACATGATACATCACACCCGATCACGCTCGATCTCCCGTGCCCAGATCGATCGCGAGCCCGGTGGGACTACTGCAATGTTGATGCTCGATGCGTCTTTTTTTTTTTTGTTTAAATTATGCAACCCACGAACGCGGACATTTAGATCGGGGCTTTAGATATCGTGTCGGGAGTCGGGACCGCGATCCTTGACGCGGCTTTATGACTCTTTCTCTTCGCTGCGATGCCGGGCGCTCCCTTCACTTTCGAAAGAGGCCCATCTCACCCTGCACTTCCGCCTCACGCAACTCACGGGGCGTTGCGAAATATCCTTGCCGGACCAGAGCCCGGTCCGTTATTTAATTAACCACACACTCTCCGACGGATTATCGTCGAGTTCGGGCCACCGAGAGGGACTTTTGTTTGTTTCTGGTCCGCGGTCAGCGTGAAACTCCCGTCACGCCCCGAAAAAAAAAAACATAAAACAAGTAATAATAACAAGATGTCAACAAACTAAAGCACACGGTACAATCTCCGGGATCGCGCACAGGGCCGGCGGGGCCGTTCGCGTTTATGGCGCACCCATAAATTAACGACAAACGGCCAATTCACTGACAGGCGCGTATCAATCGCCGTTTGCGCTAATGTGATCCATTTTTTTTGCTGTTGGCCGAGGTTGATGGTTTTTTTATACCCCCCGGTTGTCCTTCCTCGTCCTCCGATCGCTCCGCTCGCTTATTAATCGTCATCCCTTTTTGGAGGATTTTTGGTCAAAGTGTTGCTGCTCGCTGGACTCGACGCGATCCGAGCCACCAGCAGCAGTGGCCGAGAACCTGTTTCGGGCCCAGTTCGGCACTGTGTGTTTGTGTCAGGACGATTGAGTATCGCCATCGGGCTTCGGATCGAGCATGCGTAACGGTAGCCGATTTCGGCTGTAATAAGTTTCGGTTGTTAGCTTTCTGTCTACGATGAACGCCCAAATGCCCAAGGCTGCCTGCTAAATACTGGCCGCTGACAGAAGCAGAGCGAGTGGCCCCACGGTTGAAGGGACCTTATGAAGATTTCTATCGTCGAATCACATCGTGGTGAGGTTCTGTTTCAATTCGCCCCAAACAAACGTACACACCGGTCAAAGGTTTGGGATCCAGCAACAGATCAATCATCCGCGGGGCTGGAGCCGAGCGTATCCCGACGGATCCCGAGGATGGCCAGAAAATCAGAAAGCCGCGCAGCGATCATCAGCGAAACGGAAATTGATTTTTGACAGTTGTCATTTTGATTAGAATCGGTCGGCCGGCCCGGGCCGTGTCTGTAGGTTTTTGGGCTTTTCCCAGTCCCAGTGCTAAGTGCTGCATCATTCGGGTGTGGGTTCTCCGGCTCCTTCGGGCGATAAGGGACTCTCGCGCGCTCTCTCTCTCTCTCTCTCGCTCGCTGTCTCTGTGGCGGTCGAAGAAACCCGAGATGCGCGAGAGCCTCCAATCGGCGGTGTGATGAATCGTTGGTCCTCGTCGAACCGCGCTCCGGAATGATGGTTGTTGGTTGTTGCGGTCCACGCCGGGGTCATGTCGCGCCGCGGACCGCAATCACCGAAAACATGACTTTCAATCACCCGGAATCGAAGTAGACCCTGAAATGGGGCGGTGTCCGCCGGAATCCGAATGCCTCGGTAATGAGGAAACAGAATGGGACCGAGTTCTACGCGCTGGACCTAGGAAATCAATTTGTGGTCGAAGCGCCCGGGGGCCAGAATGTGAATGTCGGACGTGCGTGTATCGCGACGATCACTATCGCGTCCCCAATTTCGTCCGGACTTTCCGGCACCGATGAAATCATAATTCCAAACGCTGACATGAAACACACAGAAAAAAGAGACAAACGTGTGGAGTATTCACTTGCTAGCTTGGCTGCGTGCGATCGAGTGTTCGGCGCGGCCTCCAAGACGGGAGCCGTGGCTGGCCGTCCGGCTGATCAATCATGTTTTATTTTGCGTGGCGATCGGGGCCACCTTTTTCGGGTTTCATAATCGCAACGCCGAAATGCCTAGGGAGTGCGTGTCCGTCGGTCGACAGGGTTCGACGGTGCTAACGAGCGCCCGCGGCCCCACGGCATCGTAGATTGGTTGGGATTTGTCAAATGCTGCTGCCTGAAGTGGCAGCATTTTCATTCAGCCAGTGGCTAGGAACCGTAAACTAGTATTTTCAAACTCCAACTCCAACGCTGCCAATCGGAATCGGGTGCTCCATTAAGTTGGAAGTGGATGGGATTAACACGGCTTAGTGAGTGAGTGGGGACCAGTCAACTTTTAAGCTTCCTTGTGCTTCAATTCTTCACCCAAAAATCGTTTGGACAAAGGACAGTAACAGTTGTTGAGTACTTTGTGGTAGGTCTGAACTATCAGTGGGATACGCAGCGACAAGGTATCGAAGTTTCCTGAAGATTTCTAATCAACGCCCAGGACCGAATTGTAGACGCCGGAGGTCCGATGGCCGGATGTCGATGATGGTCCCAGTTTCCCATTTCGTGACTTCTTAAACTTATTGGAATAGGAATTTTCATGGCGTTAAAAGGAAAGATCTAAATCTAGATCGGTTCCTTTTGCCGAGTCTAGAGTCAAGCCTAGAATCGCATCATGCTCATGCCCGTCCGCTATCGGGTCCAATTTATCGTCGATCGCGAGCCGCACCTAGAACCGGCCCCGTGGGTGACAAGTGGCGTTAATTGAATTTATTTCTGCACTCGCGAAGCGCCCTCGAAGGACTTCGCGCGAGGACGATCGCTTGCGGCACGGTCTGAGGGCAAGCCCGGAATTATTGAATTATGGCGCATCGCCCTGGATAAGCATCGTGGCTCGAACAACTTCATCTTCCGCCGGAGTCCGGAGCTTTTTTAATTAATCGATTTATATAATCTCTTCCGCTTCGCGCCCCCTCGGAGCCATGGGACATTAATTTGTATGCTCAGCTCCTAGAGCGAGGTCCTGAGGTCTAATTGCGTTCCGCACCTGTCGCCGCCCCGACCCGGACCCGTCGGTCGGCCGGTACGACGGTGGAAGATTTATGTTTTTGGGCCAAAATTGAAACTTTTCCATCAACAGACGCAGGCGCAGGCGGGACCGTGCCTGCGGGCCAGACATTTGTCGTTTAATTAAAATTCAATTAACCGTCCGCTCGAATCGTATTCTCCTGGCGCGCCCCGTGGGTGACAACACCGAAGTGATCGGTTCCACGGCCCCGTTCCTCATTCTCTCTGCGTCCGTTCCGCAATCGTTAGGTTTCGTCGTCGTCGTCGTCGTCGTCGTCGTTGCCGTCGCCTCACGTTAGAGAACCTCCACCCAGCCCTGGAAGTCCTTCAACGGAAACCATGTATGCTGCCCCCGGCAGCACGCAGATCTACCTGCAGGTAAGCAGCGCTGCGCCACTTGAGGCCACCTTGAGGCTTTAGGGGCCCGGCCCTCGTTATATTACTTCTCAGGGCACCCAAAACCAGGGTGCCGGTATTAGCCGTTTTCGTCTCACGGCCGCCGGTGACGAAGGATTTCCGAATTGTCCGGTGAGGTGGAAACCCGAGGCAACACGCACGCGGGTGATCGAAAATGATCAACCTTTTTTTTTTTTGCTGCCCCGGCTGCCACTTTCGTATTTGATTTTCGAGCGCTTAATCGCGCTCGACTTTTGTGCCGCGTCAGCCGCACTGTCATCGTAATCCTGCTGCCCCGCGGTCCCGTGTCCTGCCACCAAACACCTGACTCTAGGCGAGGCAACTCTGGTCTGGGGTGTTTCACCTAAAATGTGCACCCCTCTCTCACAGGGGGGGCCCACCCGCGGGAGCTGGCCCCATCTCGGGGCTGAAAATTAGCATATTTACATAAAACCAACCAACCCGTCCAGCGCCCTCCGTTCGCCCTCCGCCGATCGGAATCGGAGCGCCAGAGGCTCGCCGCCGTCAATCTGCAGGCCTGGCCAACCGACCAGCGTGGACCCACGGACGTTTTGACGTTTATATTTCGTTCGACTTTTGATGGGTTGACAGGTCCCGCGCCCGCGCGTATGTGTGAGGCAGCGATTATGAGAAGAAATGAGAAGCAAAAAAAAGAAATGAAGGGACGTGCGATCGCGGGCCTTCGATCACTTAGCGATCGATCGAGGAACAGGTGGTCGCTCTGTTTTCTCACCCTTCCCTTCCCCCTGTGGCCCGCGACAGCTATTGACAAGTTTATCAAACACCAAACCAGCCAGCCAGCCAGCGGCCATTTTATGGCCCGTCAGCTTCGCTTTCGCTTGTTCCACAATGTAGCCGAGGGGCCGAGGCGATTAGAAAGGTGATGAACGCCCAACGCCCCACGATTTGGCCGCAGGACCCGCGGGGCCCCCGGATTACCAAACTCCGGTCCACTTCAGCTCACCGTTAGCTAACCAATTCTCAATTGCCCCGGTTCTCTCTTTTCACACAGGGTCCTTCCCATCAGAACAGCACGGCAGCGTCGGCCAGCTCCAATGTGAACACGAATTCGCCCAGCCCCGGCTCCTACGCACAGTATGACATGTATCCGCCGAACAGACTCGGGTAAGTGGAGCAAAGGATCTCCGGCTCCTTCTTGAGTCGCGAATAATTGGGGATAATTCCATTGCAGCCCGGGTGGGTCGGCGTTCATCACCGAGCCGTACACGTACCGCGAGTACTTCGACAACCAAGGATATGCGCCGGCCCGCACCATCTACGGCACGGCGACCGACTCCGAGGGTCCGCAGCCGGCCACCACGTACGAGGGCCGCTTCACGAAGACCGGCTCGATCTACACCAAGACGATCACGTCGGCCGGCCTGACGGTGGACCTGCCGAGCCCGGACTCGGGCATCGGGGCCGACGCCATCACGCCCCGGGATCAGAACAACGTCCAGCAGTCGTTTGACTACGCGGAACTCTGTCAGGCTCCGACCGGGCTGCTCGATCCGAATGCCGCCGGCCACATACCGGCGTCGGTGGCCAGCCTGCAGCGCAACCTGGTGGTCAACGGGAGCCAGAACAGTCCGACCACGTCGCTCGGTAGCTCATCGGCGGCGGCCGCGGCCGTCGCCACCGTGGCCGGTGCCGTCGTCCCGCCCCGTTCCCGCCCCTGGCACGACTTTGGACGACAGAACGATGCTGACAAAGTGCAGATACCAAAAATGTAAGTTTCTGAAGGAAGAGATTATTATTCAGTTTTCGATGATGAAAGTATTTTTGCTCCCGAAGTTATGCAATCCGCATGACACCTGTTTTGATAACAATCGTAGTGTAACCAGTTTTTAATGGATAGGCATCGGCAAATATCAAATTGCTGATACAAATCTTATCACTTATAGATGCAGCAATACAAAGAAACAGTAATTGGTTATCCGTAACTTTGTTATCAAGCCGATATTATCTGCTTGATTAAATACATGGTCAATCGAGATATCTTCAAATGGTTTTGGGCCACCTACAACTGAAGTTAATTGAACAGTTAACTGTTGTTGAGTCACTGCTATGGATCGCCAATATCTTCTAAATTATTCTCTCTAGAAGATTTTCTTTCGTGTCTGTCTGTCTTGCCCTGTCTTGCCTATTAGATCTATACAGAGACTCTCTCACAAGTCTTCAAAATTCATTCGTATCTTTGGAGTGTGTATTCAATTCTAAGGCATTGATTTCATTCTGGAAGCTAATGCTTTTCAAGATACTCCTAAATCTTACTGTCTACTTGTTGCCTAGATTAAGCAAGGTACTTGCCAAATTAGGATTTGAAAATATTCGACAACAAATCCGACCCGTGGTGTACTAAACTGTATTTATTCGTGGTGTTGCGAAATGCGAATCAAAGAAGGATCAATTACTTTCCCATCGAATCATACTGTAGCAACATTATCGTTTGAAAACCGTGCAAACGATCGCTTGAAGGTAGTCAACAAAAATTAACTTAAAGGAGTGCTTTTTATCACTCTTGTGGCTTCTTGTGGCTTGTGGATTCCGCTTGGCCATGGAAGTGTTTTATCTGTTTTTAGGCAACACAACTGAACTGCTGCATACTTTGAAGTCCCCTAAGTTCCGCTAACGAGCCAAAAGGATCATTTTTCAGTCGCCACCACCACCAGCCACCAGGTTCGGGCACAATTACGCCATTGTTTAATCGGCGACCGGCTAATGCCCTCGATCGCGCAAGATTAATTCACGATCGTTAGCTCACCGCGGGCAAGTGCGGCAAGTGCAGCGTGCAGATGATGCAGTGGCTCGCTGAAAGGCTCCTAATGAGGTGTGATTCGCGGCCGATGGCTTCACCCATTAGCGGAGCCATATTTCAATTACGATACCATCCGGTCGGGCGTCGTCTTGCGTAATATTACCGTCGTTACGGGAAACGTCGGCCTCCCACAGGACGAAGGCTCCAGCGGGAGCGTGTGATATGCGATCATCACAATTAGGGCGCGCGCGTCCTTGCAGTCGGGGGTCGCTGGGTCCCTGGGTTCGTGTGCCGCGCTCTGTGTACTTAAGCCGTTGTCTTGGGATGAAGATTTTATGCTGCTGCTCCGAGCTCCGGGCACCGTCAACGTGAGTTCAATCAAAACGCCATCAGGTGGCGAATTCGAACAGGGCTGGCGGTGCACCCCTCCCATTAACGCTAAGCCACCCCGGGGGGGGTCTTTGATGGATTAGCCTCGGAGTGCACTTATGCTGGAACGGCTTATGCTGCGGCCCACTCGACCTTCTTTTAAGTCAACTCCACATTGGCTCGACTCGGCTCCGAATGCCTTATTATTATCGGCCACTCTGAAGGCTTCCTCGATGGCCGGCCGGCCTGTTCGCTTCCTGCTCGGAACTTGGAATGGAACACAAGACACACACGCGGCAACAAACTCGCCGACGGTTCGTGGTACTAATTGAAATTTAATCTCTCGGGGCGCGTCAAAGATAACTGTCTCAGCCTGCCCGGCAGGGACACGGGGACGCCTAATCTTGTCCCGTGGCCCGCTCTCTCTCTCTCTCTCTCTCCGTCGCTGGCTCGCTTCCTTGTTGCGATGACGCCCCAAAATGGCGACGCGGGTTGCGGGGCGCATTAATTGCATTTTAATTGCATTACAATCGACGGGCGCCCGGTTTCCTAACCGGTGCAAGTGTTGCAACTAAAAAGCAAATATACTTCCATCGGTCGATTTGATTTAATTTTAATGAGACCCACACTACTGGAACACAGACACAAGTGGTCGCAAAATTTGGCCAACCGATCCGCGGTTCGATCGCACTCCGGCGGTCGATTTCCGGAATGTGTGGCCTACGTTTGTTCCCACGGCCACCGATGGCTGTCCTGCCTGCGCGGCTGCTGCTGCCATTTGTTTCCTGCTTATGTTTCCCGTCCGTTTTGTCACGCACACACACAGACACACGAACGCGGGGCCAATGCGCGTCGGAAAGTCGGTGCAAAAATCCAATTTGCAATGCTCGGCGCGCCGAATCGAATTCGAATTTCCATTCGTTGACCGTCGGCAGTGGGAAAAAGCACGAGCATAAAATAAACATAACGATAATCATAATCTTTATTATAACGACGAATTTATGTATGTGCATACATGCATTTTTATGTGCACCGTGCACCGTGCGGAGGCTGTCCGGGGCTCTGGGCAGTCGGACGGACGTCGTCCTCGTTGTCGCTGTCGTCCCCTTCATTAGGACGGGGGCTCCATCATAAATGTATGAAATGTGTGCGCTCATGCGGTCACCGGCACGGCGGGCACCGATAATTGGGCATCATAGATCAATTATTTTATGTTTCGTTCACCCGGGTACCTGGGGGCCCCAGGACCGCGGGGCCGTGATCCATTTTTTACGACGATTTCGGACGACGAAGCGGCGGACACGCAAAACGCATCGCGCGCGTAAAGCGAACAAATTTCACCGCTACGTTAAGTTCGTGGCCAGACTCGAGGTCACCACCTCGGGAGAGTGGCATCATATTACAAATCAGCCGTCGACGGTCGTCGTCCCCACGGAGGATGATTTATTCCGAACGCAGCCGATCGGTTGAATGGGAAAGCTTTCTGCAGGCGACCCACGGACGCAGCGTTCGAGTAGATTTCGATCGGAATCGATCGGAGCCGAGGCGTTTCGAGTCGGTCGGTGGCGATCCGATTAATGGCCGAGAAGATACTCTCCTTAAATAAGGAGAGAAACTTATTTTAATTTAATTATCAACGGTGGAGCTGATTCCACGATAGACTTGCCGCGAGTCGGCAGACAACGAACCTGGAATTTTATGGTGGAAAAACGTTTAAATGGCCATCGATTCCAATCAAATGAGGATGTTGCTTCCCAGCGAGAAGAACGCTCTGTCATCAGCTTCGCGGCCTAACGCAGCGCAGCTTTCGCCTGCACCGCACCGATCGGCGCGTTCGATAAATAATTAAATTTAATCTACACAGGGTAGGGCCGATGCGAGGGGCCCCGGGCTGAACCGATTATTATTATTATTGACAGCTGTGTGGCTGGCGACCACACTAATGGGCCGCACAAAAACCATAGAAATGGGGCCTCCTCCCTACAGGTTACAAATCAACCGTTTGTCGGTTGACTGGGCCCACCAAATTAAAGCGCGAGACTCGCGACACGGCGTCTTCGCGAAGCGGAATTGAATTAAAAAAGGGTAGCGGAAAAAAAACGCAAAAGATGGCGGGAAAGAAATCTCGCGACTTCGATTATCGATCAATTAGTCGCCGCGCGACCGTTAACCGCTTCGACCGACCGATCGAACCGCTCGCAATGCTTGCAATTATCTCCTTAAGCGCACATAAGCGACACGACAAAGCGGCCATCAGCGGTGGCCTGGCTGGCAGAGGCAGCATAAAAAAAGGGGTAGAGTGTGTAACGCCCCGGGAGGGCTTGGCCCCGCGCCGGCACTCAGGCGAGGACGTGAAAAACGCGACGCGCCACTAGAAAACTGTCGCTCCGTGTCCAACGCTCTGATTTCCACTTTTCCGCGAACCATTCCGACCGCGCGAGTGAAAAACAATGGACACAACGAAGCGAACAGTGCACAAGCTGAACAGCAAAAAAATAAAGGCATCGCTAGGCGCGCATCATCCTTTTGGATGGATGCAATGATGATGATCGGAAACGAGTCTCGCTCGCTGGCGTTTGCGCGATCGCGCAGTTCCCGCGAATTGGAGCAGCCCCTCCTCACCGCCCCTCCCCTCACTACACACCCCGATCCGCCGGGCCGATTATGGAATTTTCGATATAATTTCTATCCGCAAACGCTGACGCGGGGCAGGCAGCGCCAGGGCCTCGCGATTGCATCTGCATCGCGATGGCCGCGCATGTCACTGCGCGTTTTCTCCTGGCCACCGTTTAGAAAATTTCTAATTGTCCCGCGCCGACGCCGGCTGCCGGCTTATCTAGCGGCCGCACTTTCCCCGACCGGACCCAAACGGGTTTCTGGCCCATGGGCGGCTCCGAATCCGCCGATCGCAGCGGCGCGCAGGATGTGTGCAATTTACACGCGACACGCAATTTTGTTGCAGATTATGGTCGATCGACGACGGTGTCGGCGTATTTGGCGAAAGTATTGCGACCATTTCGGGCTGGTCTAATGTTTCATCTCAATCGTTGCAGATACACCGACGTCGGCTTCAAGTACTATCTGGAGAGCCCGAGCAGCTCGAACCAGCGCCGGGAGGACGACCGGATAACGTACATCAACAAGGGACAGTTCTACGGCATCACGCTCGAGTACGTGCACGACCCGGACAAGCCGCTCAAGAACCAGACCGTGAAGGTAAGCACCCCTTCCTGTTCCCCTAAGGCTCTCCGCTTGAGTGCCGAACCCGGGTGCAGAATTGGCCCATTGACTCGACGAGGATTAGCAAACGCTTTTGCGATGTACCGTTTTTATGCGTTTCACCGATTCCGATTGGTAATCGAATTCAGGTTCCTTTCGTGAGTTTCGACCGTTACTGCCGGGAGCCTAATCCAGGGGCATTCCCGAAGGAAACCGGTTCACCGGTATTTTTTCGGAACCAATCCCGTTCTAAGATGCTGCACACGAGTCGGTTACTGCGCTGGCACAGGTGTTAACAGCCTTCACCTTGACCTTACCTTCCGCGCCACCTCGGGACCTGTCGAAGACGAACCAGTTCGTGATGGACGCCGGTCACGCACTAGCGTAATTGTGGGTCACCGGGTGGTTGAGCGATGATCGTTTAAGCATAACACACTCCGGGAGTCCTGCTTAGCATTACTTTTGTCAACGACTGTTCCGTTGGCCTTTTATTGCTGGCGATGCTGTGCCAGTACATTAGAGTCCTCTGGCTTTCCGTTTGGTTCCGTACATTGTGATGCATTTTGAGTGGCAGCAACAAAAAAACAGAAAAAGGATAAATGATCTCCGGCGCCAACGGAGTCACGTCCCGGGGGCGCCCGGTGTAAAGTGAGAACGGAGCAAAAAAAAAACAACCTTCGGAACCCCGCGTTGGATTGTGATTTTTGGATGGCGTTATAGCATAATTTATGGCACCTCAGCCAGCCAGCCAGACGATGAAACTTGATGCCCTTCTTCGGTTACGGTCCTGTGGCGCGAGTTTTTTTTGTTGCTTCTCTCTTTTCTTATCTCCCCCGTTTCTGTTTCTCCTTTCCATTTCGTTTGCACACGCCCGGGAGCTACCGGCGCACGCGGGGAAGGCTTCAATTGCTCGGAACGGTGCCCCGGTGTCATTTTACTGCATTTTGTTGCAGCCAAAAATTTGCATATGCCTCTGCGCGAGCTGCCGTACGCCAAGGAAACCGAGCGCCGGGATAAGGATCCCGGGAGAGAGCGAGAGAAAAGGGGTGCCCGGGGCCACCATCCTTCGGAGGCTTTCGTTACGCAACGGAGCAAAAAAAAAAAAAAATGAAGGTGAATCAGTTCGATCCTTCACCGGGAGCGCCGGGACTCGAAGGCTCTCGGAGATAATGAAGGCGCTGGTGCTGGCGGTGATGATGATGAGGCGAACGCAAAAGAAGATAAACTCCTGTGTGACGAGCGTTGCTGATCATTATCCTTTAGCGTTACCGCCGGCGAGGTCGGTGCTTGTGTTCGAGCGGCGAAGGACCCTCTCGACCCGAACGCACGGCACGAAACGCGAAAAATGCTTAACCAACCATCACCGAGCGACGAGCGAGATAATGATCAATTCTCGGCCGGCAGCTCTTCTTCGTCGTTCCATTGTTCCGTTTTTTTTCTCCCGGTGTTTTCTCACTCCCGTTTGGTAGCGCTTCGGATTCGTGATGCTCTTCCGGTTCCGGTTCCCTTGCCGGCAGCACCCTTTCTAGCCCGTTGGTTGGGCCCTCCGGGCCTCCCGCGGGACCCGGAAACGATAGTAATTATTCATTTTTACAATAAAAATATTTAAATTTCGGCCACGGCCACGCTGGCGGCGATGATGACGATGATGGGCCGATTTGTTTGATTGTGTTTGGTGGATTCCCGTTTGAGAGGCACTTTTTTCGGTCCCACGTCCTGGCAGCTGGTGCCACCGCTGTCAGCGCCGTGTCGGGCCGTGTTTGCTTATGCTTAGCCATTCATAGGTGTGCCGGGAGTGGATCACTCACACACACGCACTCCTTTGCCCATTCCAGACTCCCAGGCACAGATTCAGAAGATAGACTAACGAACTCGACATCGAACACAGGAAAACAAGACGATGCTCCTCGAAGAAATGCGCCCAATGAAGACTGGCGGTGTTGGCCATTTTTCTACTTCGCGACAACTGCAGCGTGCAGTAGTTCCAGGACCCCGGTGGGTTGGGCTGTATCACTTAATTCACGCCACCGCCTCCGGTGTCACCTGCTCTGCGCACCGACGACGACGGTGCGTTTTTAATTACCGAACCAAAAGGGAACTTGCTGACCGGACTCCGAGGCCCCAGGTCGGTCGGTCGGCTTCCGGTTTTTCCAGTTTTTCCTAATGACCAACCGAGCCACTGCCACTGCTGACTCATTTGTTAGTGGCTGTCGCGTTCTGGTAGGCCCGGCATTGCTATCAGCAAAGGGAAAGAAAGAGAGAGAGAGCCGGAGCTACCTATTCCATTTACAGGCCCAAAGAGAGTTCGTCGAGGATGATGTTTCCGTGGACGTGCCTCTATCGGTGTCGCTAATGGTGAATGGAAAAGTTTCCGAAATCAATGTCAAGATGGCAACACTAGTAACTGAAAGCTAGCGAAATGGTTATCGATCGTTTGAGTGAGTTGATTTTAGTGTGAAAATGAATCAAATCGTGTATTGAGGTGTCGTTCAATGTTTGTCCTTGAGAGGCAATATACGCAACCCAAATCAAATATGAGGCAACTGAATTTAAACGTGGCAGTTAGTGCTTAGAAAGCGATGAACGCTCGGGACGTCAAAAATCAACGAATTTTAACTGCATGAACATCTGCCTTACGCAATGATCTCGTTTTATTCCCTGATCTCAAAGTTTCTCTCGGAGGACATAGATTTTCGCCCCATGAAGAGGCCACAAATTCGAAAACATTTCACAAGATCCTCGCATATCATCGATCGTTGCGAATTGTTGATCGATTTTCCTTAAGCCTCGGCTACGACGAGACTTTCACAAGGCGTCAGTGCCTTGGCCGAACCGGGTCATTAGTCACGGCAAAAAGAATTCCGGAATTCCGGCTCCCATCGTGGTCCTAATGAGGTGCTAATGGTGGGCGACCCGCACCGGAATTCCAATGGCCACCACTCCAATATGTTTATGCGACACGACCCCACAGTCCGCACCGAACGCAAATTCCAACCCCGGCGCGACCATAACGGCCGTTTGATTTGATTTGTGCCGTTCCTCGTGCGTCGTCCGTACGGTTCCGGCATTATTAATTGGCCACCCCGTTCGTTTACCATTTTTTTTGTGTGCCACCCTCGCAACCACCCAGGGTTCCGATGCCACCTGCCCTGCTCTCTCTCTCTCTCTCGCTCTCAGTTTTTCGATGGCCAATAAAGCATAAAAATATTACCGGACCTCTCTATGTGTGTGGAGAAAATGGCACAAAACGTATGCCTTCGCAGTCCCCGGTGCTTCGAATGAAAAACGGTCCGGGAAGAAAATGGGAATAGCAGAAGAAGAAGAAGTGCGCGAAGAAGACACCAGCCGTGCACCGTGGTATGCTGCGGCCGGCAGAACTTCGTCGAGCGACAGAGCGACGAACGCGGGCCGAGAGCGTCGATAAAACAGGCGTCACTCCGGCCGGCGCGGGGGGAAAAGGGGGCCACTGGGACAGGGGGCAACGGGCAAAACACAACCGACCCCCGGATGGTCTAACTGTAAACCTGCAGCCGCAATCGGAAACATAGTGCAATTTTAATTAAGATTTATATCTAAAAGAGTGCCTTGTTTGTAACGAATCGCTATCTTTTCGCTATTAGTCAGTTTACTTAGTTAGTAATAATTATTGCCACTCGGACCCGCCGGACCCGGACCCGGCGTTCCACGGGGGCCCACGTACGTGGCGAGTGCGCGACACGTCGTCTAAATAATTTTCCACAACGCAACGCCAAGGAGCACACGCCGCCCGATGCCTACGCATCGTCCGGGGCTCCTTGGGCCGTGTCCGTGGAATGTACGCGCGAATCCGACGCTGATGGCGTACGACGGAGACAACGCGAGTCAGTGGCGTGTAAAATTTCGGTGTACTCGATTTTGCCACCCCGAGGAACGTTTCTCCGTAGCGGCTTGGGTAGATCGTTATCTTGCGCCGTTCGGTTCCGGTTCCCAGAGGTCCCTCGAGAGGGACGCAGAATTAGCCGTCGTGATTAATCTGTAAAGCAAATATTTAAATTTCCCTGCGGAAGGCGCTGTGCGCCGTAACTTAATTTGTCATCCATCGCCGATCGGATGCGCCGCCTCGTGAAGGGGTTCTGTTGCGACAGGGATCCTGCACTTCCGGCTGGCTGGCTGCACTTCCCGAGGTGCTCAATCAATCTTGCGCCTGACATGTTTGCCTTCCGCCGGCAACTAAAGCCGGGTGCGGGTCCTTCCGTAGCGCGTGAAGGTATTTCGGTCCACGATGGAACGATGGATGATGGATTTGCTCACGCGCGGTTCCACTCCGAACGCTTCGTTCTAGCGTTCGAAGCCCTCTAATCCTGCGGCCCTGGCGGCTTCCTTTTGCTGTCGGAGAACGTTTCCATTATCCCGTTTAATGCGTGCGTCACGAGCCGCGCGAATCGAATCCGTGACGGGTTGGCCGTCGGCTTCTCTTGCGCTGTGTCAGACAATGTAGTCCCCATTTTCCCCGTTTTCACTGATGCTATTGATTTCCTTCCATCCCTTCCAGAGCGTCATTATGTTGCTGTTCCGCGAGGAGAAGAGCCCGGAGGACGAGATCAAGGCGTGGCAATTCTGGCACAGTCGGCAGCACTCGGTGAAGCAGCGAATACTGGATGCCGGTAAGTGTCCACCGGGTGGCCGAACCGCGCCCACCACCACCTGCACCACCGGCGGTATCCTTGCGATCGGAGCGCACCGCGTTAGGGGCGCGCACTCGGGGTGAATCCAATTACCGTGCTTTATTTATCGATTATCATTGAACCCCGGCCCAGCGGCAGCGGCCAATTTCCAGTAAATCATAATTTTATGCAAAACAAGCTCCCGGACCCGGGCGGACATCAAAACCATGGTCGCAGTGCCGTGCCGGTGCCGGTGCCGTGCGACAGTCCGGCGTTGCGGACAATTATTTAATTATATTTATTGCTTATTGGCCCGCCGATTATTTGCCGGCTGATGTATGGGCCGGCCGACCGGGAGCGTGTGAGCGTGTCCAGGCAGACCGTTGAAACTGGTTTGCTGAGATCGACACCGGGAGATCCTTTTCGGGCGCGGTGATCCGCCGCTAGTGCCAAGAACACAACACACGGTGGTTGCTAATTGCAACCGACAGATGCTGCTGGTGATGGGCTCCCGGGCTCCCGGTAAGCCACGTTGATCCTGCTGCACACCCTGGCCGATCGGATCGTAACAATTAAACGTAATTTTATCGATTGTAATTTGTTCGGGCCCCCCCAACGGCCGTTCAGTACGAATCAGCATTAGGGCTCGTCTGGCTTGAATGTTCCCGGCTGTGGCCACCGTCTGGGTAATTAACGAACGATTTGTTTTATCGCCTCACCGTCTCAGCGCTCGGGGCTGACAATGTTGCGTCAGTCAGTGTCCCGACTGGGGACTGCCGGGATTTATGCTCCTGGGCTGGGCTTGGGCGATCCGATAGCATCGCCCGGTGGGAGGGAGCAACTGGTTGGCTTGTTAGGGTGCATTGTGCTGCGGAGTGACAGCAAGTGCAACGATCGCACAATGGTTATGCTGAAGCATACAATCAACCGTCGGTAATGAAGTTCGCCAACCGATCGGGCCGACCGATCGGCTGTAAATCAGATAGCCCGGCCGCTCATTATGGCCGGCTCAACAAAACCAATAGATTAATGTTTTTATTTGCTCATGTCATGTTTCCTTCTCTCTCTCTCCCTCTCTGTGCAGATACGAAAAACTCCGTCGGACTGGCTGGCTGCATCGAGGAAGTGTCGCACAATGCGATCGCCGTCTACTGGAATCCGCTCGAGAGCTCCGCCAAGGTAAGTCCATTACGCGACATCGAAACAATTCCCACGAGGACGAGTTCGGTCCGGTACATCCGGGCGGTGAACACCAGAAGTTGGGCGCGAATATTGGTGGCCGAATCACGAAGGCCGTATTGCCACGGGATCACACGAATTTACGCACAGAATGTTGAGATGCGAGCGAGAGAGAGAGAGAGAGAGAGAAGGAAAGGATAAAAAACAGGCGACGCACCGAGCGCCATTAAGTGTACATAAATTAAAATAATCTCATTTCCTGCGCGCGTACACACTCACCGGGTCTTTAATGCTCTCGGCTGGCTCTCTGGTTCATATGTCTCCCCGGCTGGTGATTCTTTACTTTTTTATGATCGCCCATCGCCATTTGCCACTCCATGTGCTCGCTCTCTCTCTCTCTCTCTCGCACTCACTGTCTCCCTCTCTCTCGCTGTCTCGAACCTTCATTTTCCCGGCCCGATCGGGTCGTGCGATCGACGTAATGGAAATGATAAATCATGGAAGTAAAAATAATAACATTATTTCATTGCAATATTTATGACGACGATTTAGTGAGTTCCTCCGCGTCGATTGCACATTTCTTTTTCTTATTCCTCCTTTTCGGGAGAGGTTTTCCTATTCCTATACGGCCCCCCTCCCCGTTCGATCCGGGTTCATCCGAGCGGCTAATTAAACGCGCTACCGGTGCACAGTCCGGTGCTGACCGGCCACTCCGGGGGCAAGATTGGCAAGGTGAGGGAAGGACGAGCGTCCGGGAGCGTCCAGCATCCATCTCGCAAAACCGCACCACGGGCCCACGATCTTGTTAGGGCTTTATGTTTCCGGTTTGGAGCGAACCGAGCGTTGGCAAGTGAAGAAAGTGAATTATTGGAAATTTTCCAAACACCGTAAAACCGTGCGTGGAATCGCTCCGGTAATCGCATCGCATCGCTCAACGTGGGCAGATTTCATGGTGATTAAATTATTTGATTTTACGGCGCGAGACGCGTTCGTCCAGGATGGGCACGCACACACTTATCCGAGTGCCATTTTCATAAATCATCGCCCCATCTTGGGGTTTATAGTGCGCACACCCCGTGAGTCATTTCGATGAAAGGGCGCGAGCGTGATGCGCAAATTAACTTCCGCCCGGGAGCTCGGGAACGTGATTAGTCACGTGCTAAAAAGTATGACCTCATTGCCCCGAAACGTTCATTAGTCAGCGCTGAAGAAAAAAAACCGCCATCCAAGCTCTTCGCGATCGGACGCCTTTTCGTCCTGTTTGTTGAACCGACGGATGAAAGGTCCATCGTGCAGCAGCCGGCGTAAACCGTAACGCACGTGCCTCGAGAGCCGCGTAGGAGGTTGTCACTCCGACACGCAGAGTGTTCTAATTGAATTCTGTCAGTGTCCCCGGGTCCTGGAGCAGTTCTCGACAATGGCGTCGTGACAGCGGCATTTGCCGCACACCCGGGACTCACCGTGGTCCCCTGTCGTCGCCCAGGGGAAGTGTCCAACCTAGCCCCACCGGCGTGACGGTCCCAAAATGGACTGATCCCTTGATTAGTTTTCCATGTTGCGCTACGATCGTTGCGGCCGGTTACCGGCGAGAAATAAATCCTCCCAGGCGTTTGCGCGCGTGCGTGCGTGCGTTCGTGTGGACATTTGCCATTTGGCCGGGCCAACATTGTCGACCGCGACCAAACAAAACAAATCCCCGTATGGTGACCGGGCGATCGATCACGCCCACCGCGTCCGAGCATGATCGAAGTTTGTCGATCGGGTTCGGCGGACCTCTGTGGTACTCGCGCTGGCCAAAAGGGACCCAGCGTCGCGAAGGCGAACAAATAGCAAAGAGAATTAGATCACTCGATCGGCTTTACGGTAAGATTAATTACTACGCCGCCCGGCCAGAGTGTCAAGATCGTGCCAAAAGACAATCAGTCTTCGGCCAGGGGTTGGTGGCTAACTCAACCGCGGTCGGTGACATTGTTGGCATTTCGGGTCCTGATCCGGCCGTTTGTGACTTTGGGCAGTTCTGGCTAATCTTGAGACGGCCAACCGGCTACTTCGGATAGGCCAGGCGGGAACCTAAAAACAAGACAAACGCAAAGATCAATCGTGGGCTCATTCAAATGATTTCCAGTGGCCGCGACTTCCTGGTGACCATTGCTCCATCGGTCGATCGAGTCAGTTGAGGTTGCTCCATAGAGTAGAAGCACTGCGAAAATTCGTGCAGGCTTAGGTTTTTAGCCGTAGTCACCAACATTACTACCGAATCATACTGGGTTGTTCATTATATTTGGAGTCTCGATAAGAAAACACATTGTAGTGTAGTCTCCCTGAACATGAATTCCATCCCTGAAATGAGAATTTGGAAGGGCTGCAAAATACAGTTTAAAGCTCTTTACGACCTCATCATTTGATGGAAACAGATGAAAGTCGCTCGGAGCCAACGCTGGTAAATACGGTGGATTCTCCAACAATTTGAACTTTAATTCATGGCTTTTAACCATTTTCAAAATGCTCTTGTGACAGGGTGCATTGCCCTGATGAAATCGGGGTCCTGTTTTCCTTCAGCTGTTCTAAAATAGTTTATAATAAACGTAATTTATTGTTCTAGCAGTTTACAAGTAATCCACACAAAAAAATCCAACGAAACTGATGTTAACACCTTCTTGGCCGGTTTCTGGACACGAACTCGTTTCGGAGCCGAAGAAGCCGAGGGAGCCACTCTTTAGCGGCTTGTTTTGACTCAAGATCATGGTGATAGTTCCAAGTCTCATCCCTAGTGAAGATTCAATGCACAAAATCCACTTTATCCATTCGAAAAAAGTTCCAAATGTTACCGAGAAACTTGCATTCGAATGCGGCAGCCATTTTGCACACAACTTTCGGAAACCCAATACTTTAATCAAAATATTGGTTATACTGCACAATGAGATGCTTAGGCCTTGTACTAAATCTTTTTAAGTGATTCGATGACTTTCAATTACTATGTCCTTATGCCCGAAGAGCCCTTATAGACTTTCAACATTCGTTCATAAATTTCCTTTTCTTTTAAACATTCCAAAAATAATAATTCGATCACTGCACGGTATTTGATTTTTTTCACTGTAAAAAATACTTTGACATGTCGATACTAAATGACTTGTAAAAAAAATTAAATGTCCGATTGAAATGAAACTTCACATACGTTCATATGAAGAGTGTACAAATGTAACAATAAACAAATAGGCTAGTAGCAGCGCCCTTTGTTATCGAGGCTCCGAATATAATGAACAACCCAGTAAACATTATTTTCACGTTTTATTTAATTAATAACGACGTTACTTACTATTTATCGAACCGAACATTGATGTTATCGGCTTAACATTGATGAAGCAACCCACTCGAAACCCACGGGGACCGAAACATTGACAACGGCACTGTCAACAGTCTCGGTGTTTGTGATGGCGAAAGCATTTGTTTACAACGACTATTTACTTAAGCTGCTGGATTGCTTATATTGCATCTCCTCAATGTGGCAATATTAACTGACCACAGGTCGATCGATCGCACAAAAACGTTACATACGCAGTCAAAGACAATGCTTCGAACAAATAGTTGAATAGTTAATCATTTATAGTTTTCTGATCTAGACCGATGGCCCTGGGCGCAGTGAGTTCTCCACAAGCCACGACAAATAGGCTGTCAGTTTGATGTATTTGTCGTTGACCCAGCCGTTGAGCCGTGTCCCTATTGTGTCCCGTTGCCCATTGCTCGCAAAAACAAAACCGTGTACCGTGTAGGGCGTCTCGCAAGGCAAGGCTCGGAAAACTGCCACGCGTTACGCTGGGGCCTCGCAAATAAATCAACTCTGACGCGCGGAGTTGCAGCGATCGCGATCGCGCGTTGGCCCAGGCGCGATCGATAATCTCGGTCCCGAGCTCACGGTGACACCCAACTTGAGATGACCAACGAGCGAAATGGGTGTCCCGCCGACACGATCGTTATTTGTTTACCCTCTCTCTGGCTGTGTGTTGTGCGTGGGCTTCGCCGAGTCGAGCGTCGAGTCGAGGATCGCGCTGGTCACGCGGAAGTGTCGAAGCGTTTTGCGTAGGCCGCCCCACACTAATTTCTACGACTTCGATCGGCTCGATGCGATGCGTCATGCGTCGGGGAAAGCTGAACCGCGTGTCACCCGGACTCTGGCTCCGGCTGGGCCGCCCCCGGGGGCTCTGATGTCATCCGCATCGATCCGCTATCCGCTTCCGGGTTCCGGGTGCTTTGGGCTGCGGAAATATGCTGCCCCAAACATGCTCCAATAATCGTTTGTGCGACAATGTTTCAGTCCAATGTCCGGAGTCCGATAAGGACCAGCACGCGGATTGGTTCGCGATCCAACTCGGCCGGATACGCTTGGTGGTGCATAAATTTCAATAAATTACGCACACGAGAACGAGCGCGTATCCATCGGATTTAATTTAACAACTTGTAAATGTGGTCCCGTTGTGCGGCCCCTGATCGACCCCGCCATCCACCCCGCGAGATCGATCGATCGGTCAGCCTCCCCCTTTGCCCGGAGTGTGCGGGAGCGCAAATAAAGCTGTCGGAGTGTAATAAAGTTGATAAAATATGATTGAAAAAAGTGCGCACGAAACGAATCGAGAGAAAAACAACGGCGATGACGACGGAAGAAATCAATTGCTCCCAAAGGCCGGAGATTGTTAGATTTTTGTTGCTGCTCCCGTGTCCACTCCGTGTGCCTCGCTGCACCGCCGCCTCGCAATGATAACATCGCGGTGCATAAACTGCATAAACCCAATGCCGCGCCGAGCCGACGGGTGGCTCATTAATGGCCGGTCAGGCTACCGATCGGCACCTGACGGCGGCGGGACGATAAAGCCTTATAAAAAATGGCCATTTTAGGCCGAGTCGGGTCGGGTGGTGGGGAGCCCGAGCAGAAGCCGCCACGATGCAAGACGGAAAACGTGTCGAAAATAAAGCGATAATCATTTAATTTGCTTGCGTCCGCACAATGAGCGCACGTCCCTTTTCGTCTCGGCTGCGGTTGCGTCTGCTCCTGTGCTGCTGCCGCCGCCGCCGGCGGTGATGGTGGCCTCTGACGGACCTCTGAGCATCGCGATCGATCGATGCTCGCGCCCAAAATGGAGATGCAATTTTTGGGCACGACACGTCGCAATGCTTTTGGGAAGCGACTGTGGCCGGGTCCATTTGGCGACATCATTCGCTTGCACTGAGAATTACAGTGAAGGTTGTTCAGTAAGTTCTTACGAAATGAGAAACTTTCCTTTAGAAAACAAGCATATTTGGAATTAACAGTCATTGAGGAAATTGAGTGTTTTAAGCATCGATTTTATTCCATTGAGTTCCGCATTAATGCAGAAGGATAAATTGCTAGTGGAGAATCCTACACATTGGAAAGAAGGTACAACAAACATCAAACTGAAAACCAAAAAGGGAATTACAAATCAAAATCAACTTGAATTATAAATTAAATATGCACTCAAGTTGATATAAACTGCTTGGGTTCGAACTGACGTCTTTCGCATCCAAAACCGATTAATCGGTGCAGTGAAACGGATGATCTACGAACGATCCACTAATGGATTGGTTGATGCCACGGCGTTCCAAAAGCAGTCAACTATCCAAATGCTAACCCTGGTCACCGTGGGTTTCGAGATTATTGTTTCGTTGTTAAATTAAACGAAATCGGAACACAATGATTATGTTAGATTAGACTAATAAACAAGCCGTAGCATAAGGGGCCACAATTTAGTTCGTCCAGTGACCTAATTGTCCAGCATAACCTTTTTGCTTATACTGAACTTTATTAAAGTAATAGCACTGTCCAATAAGGTATCATCCGTCATCCATCCTGTTCATTTTAAATTAGTTCCCACCTGATGCAATGTTTGGCTCCATTTTCGTCCGATCGTTCATTAAATTTTCCATGCACGTTTTGAAGCACCCCACGCATAATTTTCCCATTTTCGTTTACAACACATCAGAGGCTCGCGAACCAATTGTGCGAAAGCGTGCTGGTGTGTACATTGTCGTGTAGCGTTCTTGTTTTGTCCATTTGGCTGCGTTTAATGGGCAGAATGAACGGCACAGGTTCAGGCCTCTTTTTGGGCCGACCGACACGATTGGTCGTCTCACCGATGGTCTTACACTTTATCGGGAAGAGCTGACGGAGTTACCCAAATTTATGGGACCCGCACGATTGTTCGATCGGAGTGATCGTAAACGTTGACGGAATGTCACAGAAAATTCGGCCGCTTGAGGTGAAAGCCATCCTGCGGCAGCCAGCCAGCCAGATCGTCAACCGATCGCACGATCGTCAGTGGCAGTGGGCCTTCCAATTATGTTGCCTTCGCGCGTGCACACACATTGTAAGGACAAAGTACGGCACGCACACCGTGATTAGATTATTCTTTTGCTCGTGGTCGTGGTCGCGTTCGATCGTGGTCCGGCCCAACCGCGGCCCGGCAATTATCGTTAAACGCTTTTAATAAGCAAAAACCGATACCGAAGGGATACCGTGACCCAGACGGCCGGCCGGCAATCACTTTTATCGCCGGCCACCCCGCATCGCCATCGGTTAGATATGGGGTCTGTTAGGAAAGACCCTTTCTCTCGCCCGTCGATGACACGCCGTTGCGGTTGCGCTCCGTGGTGATGGCGTAAATTGCGCGCATAAACAAATCTGCCAGCACCCTGGGGGAGGGCAGGCAGCATAAGTGGCCCGGGGTTGGTGAAGGGTTTTGGAATTTGCGCGCGCGCGCGCGCCCCCTGATTGCGCCAGGCGCGGCACTTGCCAGCCGCTCTTATGTCGCTCTTATGCTTACGCGCCCCGGCTGATGCTTGCGCCCGCGCGATGCCTATTTATCGTGGCCTGTGACTGTCTTCATAATAATAATCATCACCATCATCATCATCATCATCATCCACGCCGGTGAGCTCGGGAGAGCTCGTCACCCCGAGCTGGGCCGATCCGTGGGTCGTCCCAGCGCACTTGCGCACACTGCCTTAACAAATCACCCTTGCGCCCATGATTAACTGCCAGCCGCGCTAACGCAAATCACCAACATTTGCACTGACCGGACCGTGTGTGGGTGTCCTTCCACGGACCGGACGAACGGTTCCTTGCGGAACGGGTTTCTCTGTCGCTGACCATCTGCTGGCCCCGAAAAGCTGGCCCCGCAAACGATTGGCACGTAGTCGGGTGTCACTCCGTGCCGGTTCCGGAATCCAGGACCTCGCCTAATAAATCGGTCGCCCAGATCCACCCAGATAACGGGGGGGCCGGGGCGAGAAGATGTTCATTTCCAATTAGCGAAGAAAACTGATCAAGGATTTTCGTCACCTGTGGCCACGGCCACGGTGTCTGGACTTTGTATCGTTGGCCAATGTCGCGCCAGCCCACGATAGTATCTTGCGCATTAATTCGTGTCACTCATCCGATTCTCTCTCTCTCTCTCTCTTTTCTATCTGCAGATCAACGTCGCCGTCCAGTGCCTGAGTACCGATTTCAGCAGTCAAAAGGGTGTAAAGGTAATGTACCGATCTATCTCCGATTCAATCGTTCTGTTTATGCTATTTATGCTGTGCCATGAGAGAGGTTTCTTCGCAAGCAACACACATATAAACACAGGGAGCGAAGAAAACTCGCGACTCACGCAAGCGCCGCAGTCTTCATCGGCAGCAGCAACCGCGTGATAGGTTAATTCGTTAGCTCTCTCTCACTCGCTCAGCTCGACGGCTCGAAGGTTTTGGTTTTGGGCCGATTGCTGCCGTCATAATGCCCCATAATTGATTACTTAGCTCCCCGCCGGTGAACGATCGTTGACGCGACCGTCGAGATCGTCGGCGACGTGCTGTGTGGAAGGATCTCACCGGTCGTAAGGATCGGCTCTGGCAGTCCGTTTTTGGCGCTGCAAACCGCAACCGCTGACAGGTTGAATGATGGAGTAGCCGATCCGCCCGGTACCGCCCTGTCATCATCGCGTCATCGCGGCAGGAGGAGAAAGTTTGCCCGGCCGAGCACACACGGAGAACGGAGTTTGAACCCGACCCCGAGCAGCGCCGTTTGAATGGTCGCCCCGAAGCGCCCTCTGGTGGATCATTATCATTATATGATTATTTGTTCATCGTCAGCAAATTACGCTGAAATTGATAATGAGCAATTATGTGGCCGGTGGGGTGGTGGCCAAACGGGCGGGTGCGTCCCCCATCGCGGGTGCTTAAGCAAATCGATCGACTCGCTGAATCGCACGCCCGGCGCCCTCATCATCATCATCATCGTGATCAGGCTGGC
This sequence comes from Anopheles bellator, assembly GCF_943735745.2. NCBI lineage: Eukaryota > Metazoa > Arthropoda > Insecta > Diptera > Culicidae > Anopheles > Anopheles bellator. The sequence continues at coordinate 42,194,639 of NC_071285.1, read as the reverse complement.
TTCTAACGGGAGCGGAACTCTAAGGAGAACATTCTTCCCGAGCCCGACACGCCATTCCCTTGTGGGCATGTGCAGAACATTAGGCCCGTAACGAGCCGGGGCCTTCATTAAATCCTGTCTCATTCTAACCGATCCCACCTTTTTCGGACGACGATCACCGTTCGTCGCTACGCTGGCGTTGAAGTCACCGCTGGTTGAAGTCAGTGTAGCGGCCCCAAATCAAACGCGATACAAAATGGCGCACCCACTCGAGATCGAATCTTAATCCCACCTCCTCATACATACACTATCATAATCCGATCGTCCTCGAGCCTCGATAATGACACGACGATGACGACGACGGCCGAAATGTCAAGTTCGTTGATTGATCCGTACATTTTCTAGTAATTAACAACGATGGAGATTAAATTTAAATTTTTCTTTCTCGCGCCATCACACATGCACACAGACGCACACAAGCACACCGATTTTGGAACGTACGAATAGCCGCTTCGGCCCGAGCGTTCCCAGAAACTGTCTTGCGGGCTTCACTTTCAGGACCTTCGGTTGGACCCGGAAAGGCGACATCAAGGAGAGGGCACCCAGGGTTTCAGGGTGCTACCGGCTGTCAGGTCCGCCCAGGTCCATGGGGATCCTAGGCCAATGCGCCGCCGCCGCCACCAACCCTGCCTGTCTAGTGCCCAAATCTGGAGCACGTCAATCTGGTGCTGCTGCCAGTCGTCGGAGGAGAGGCTTTCGGAGGAGAGGCTTTTGGGGTCCACTTGCGGTGTCCGAGTGTCCGAGTCCGAACAGCGCGCGCACACACACACACACAAATACACACACAAACACACTCACACACAGAGCGACGATTCGGTCTGTTGAGCACTTTTGACATTTGATCGTGGCGCTGGACTGGCGAAGCTTGGATGTCCAGCGATGATCAAGATGTAGCCGATCAAGATAGCCGGGACGGACGGCAAGGACCCGCGAGCGGGGTGGCGTGGTGGGGTGCCGGGCGGTTTATTTATTTTACATTATGTGGAGGCCACTGTGGAGGTAGCGAAACGGAAGGCCGAGATGAGGGCCCGCAGCCGTAACGCGGCTGGCAACGGGCAAGCGCCCGCTGGGAGGAGTTGAAAAATGTTGAAAGACCCACGTCCCCACGTCCCATCCCCATCCCCTCAGAGGGGTCCGAATCAACCATTTTTATCCGCCTGTCACTTGAGATAAATCCATGAATGAACATATTATAATATCTATAATCATACCCGAGCGGGATCCACGGCCTTCGTCCTCTCCGTCGTTGTCGTCAGACAGGTGTTCCCCACCGGTGAAGGGGGGGGACGAGGTGAAAATGAAGCACAGAAAACGGACCGGCGGCGACGGCGGCAGCGGACTGCGAAAAGACAAATCAATGACGGCTGGTGATAAAATAAAGTGAAATTAAATATCAACCATCCCAGTGGCCCCGAGTCCGAGTGGCGGGTCCTCGAGCCTCAGCACCCCATTGTAATGTTCTTCCCATTCTCATCCTCTCTCTCTCTCTCTCTTTCGCTGCCACAGGGCTTACCGCTACACCTGCAGATCGACACGTTCGAGGATCCGCGCGATACGACCGTCTTCCACCGGGGCTACTGTCAAATCAAAGTCTTTTGTGATAAGGTAAGTCAGCTCCACCCAGCCACATGACCCAACCCCCTGGTTGGAGGGGGGCACTAATGTTGTTGGGCTTTTCAATTACTTTTTGCATCCTTCCCCGGCGGTCCCAACGGCCGGCCGGTCGATAATTAATCGAAGAGGCATCACTTCCGGTGCAGAGCGCGGAGAGCCGTGAAAATGTCCTCGCCGCCGCCGCCGGTTACATGTTTGCATGCAATTAGCGATCGCACAAACGCACGCACACGGGTCCGTGATCCCCTTGATTCTCTCTCGCTCTCACTCACTCTCGCTTCGAGCTGGAATGGCGAGCTCGATGCTGGCGGTTCGCTGTCCGCTACCACCACTACAGCCACGGGCATCTGCAGGATGCCAACTACCACCAGCGCTTTTCCCGCCCCGAGGGCAGCACTGTTCGGATGCAAATTAATGATAATTTTATGTTGATACTTCATCATCGCGTCTCCCAGGGGCCGCGAGAGTGCGAGACGCGAGTTTATTAAATGACAACAACGAAAAAGCGGGCATCCCGGGCATGATGCGTCCCCGTCGTGGTCCTGGCGGGCGTCCCGCACATTGTTGCATGACTTCCGCCCATCAGTGCCCCGTAGCGACTCCGGCCTAATCGATTAAAGCGCCCGTTTTCGTCGATCAACCAACGGAGAGCCATATCAGGAGCCGTGGCTCCTAGGACAGCGCTGCTCGGCGAGCGGTCCCTCTGATCGGGGCGCCATTACACCGCGAGGGGGGCGGCCACCTGCAATTATACGCAATTTGTTCTATAATTGATGAAACGACAGCTCATTAAAGGGACGTTGGACCGAAATTGGCGCAAGCGCAGCGCACGTTTTGGGCCGCCCGAGGTCGCGGTGAGCGTGTGATTGTTATCCCCGCGCAGTGATTACCGCGCACGGACACGCATCGGTGGTTGATCGGTTCAATAAACCTCGGCGACCGGCAAAGTGTCACTTTGGCGACACAAAATGGCGGACCCATTAACTGGCAGGCGCTCTAATTAAAGAGCGCGCGCTCGCGACCACGGCGAGGAAGCGCTCTCTAAGGACGCTCATCGCTGGCGGATAAAGCCATTCAGAGTGGGACATTTTACGGACCGCCGGTCGGCCGGTCAGAGATAAAAAGTAATTATTATTAGTCGGAGGTCGGTCTTCTAGTGGCTTCGATTTGCATCGAACACTCCGCCGGGAACGTGCGCAATTTTGTTCACCCGTCGATCGGTCGATCGATAAGTTCGGAATCCCGGGGGATCTTCACCAACGAGGCGCCTAGGTTCGTTACGAAACGAAAGGTCCGCCCGAGGGTTTCGATGGGGAAATTCCGTTTGACAAATCCGTGTCGCTCCGTTACAAAACAGGGTCGTTGCGGGATCCCTCCGGCTGGTCAGTGATGCGCCAGGCCACGTTCGGCTACGTGACCTCGTCAACATAACACCCGCATGTTGGGGAGGGTTTTCGGCCTGGCCGATAACTCGAGCAACCGCCGGGTTTGACGTGGCCAAGGGCTGCGTTGCGTGCGTGTCACACATACAGATGAAGCAAGGCGGAGGGCGTTTGTAGTGCTTTCGACCGCTCACTAATCTGCATCTCGGTGGGTCACTGATTTGAATAAAGTAATAAGAAAATGTTTATGCAAAACCTCCCGGCAACGGGAGAACTCCCTGCGAATTGAAAGCAAAATCGGCCAACAGTCCCCGTGGTCATCGGTGTGTGAGAGAGAGAGAGAGAGCTAGGTCCCGTGCCTGTCGAAGTGCAAGGAAGTGTCTGTCGCGGTCCGGCGTCTCCGGTGCGCATATGCACCAGGTATTGATTAGTTTTAATTGCACTCCGTTGCACTGGACGTGCAGCGGGGAATAGGAGAGCGGAGAGCCGTGCGCCACGGGGTCCTAGTGGCACGCGGGCACCCCGCAGCATTGCCACCGCGCATACCATCGGGCGCATTATAGAATCATTTAATTGAGCCATTTATATATTAATTATTCATTTTTTATCGACCGAGTCGCGGGTGACGAGTTGCCACCGGAGCACCGGGACATGGCGCTAATGACGATTAAAAACAGGCGACCGGGCGGGAATCACCACCCCACGATGATTCGCCTCGGGGGCCCAAGAACTCTCCCCCGGATCGCCGGAGCCATTCGCAATGCAATCGCGAGCTCTCCAATCGGACGGCCGTTCCAATCGAATGCGTGGACCGTGGCGACTAACTTAAGTACACATGTTGTAGTCCCCGGTCCCCTGCAGCCCCCGGACCCGCCACCGATAAGCCGTACCCTCGTGTGGCCCGTTCCGTTCCCTCGGCGACACACCGTTCACAACATTTCGACACAAGCCCCCGCGCGCTCGGGATTAAAATGCATAAAACTTTATATCAATCCCCGAGTGGGGTGGTGGGTAGCAAGGGGGGGCATTTCTGCATCGGACTCGACCAATTGCGACACACACGCACACGCACTGGCCCACCGTCCCACAGTCGCCCACTTGTCAGCCATTACAACCGATATCGTAAAACTAAACTGGCAGCGACGGGGCCGTCGGGGAGTCGGAGTCGTCGTCGGCGAACGGATGCAGCGAACCGTTGCCCAACCGTGCCAAGGGACGCAGGAGGTCCCGGGGAGGGTGCCTCGGGCCGGGGGGGGGGCGGGCAACAATTTTTCAATAAATTTTATTGAAGCGATAATGGCCGCGAGTCATGATTTCTGCGAAGGAAGCGAAATACATTGATAGATGGCGCGCACCGGTCACCGGAGCCGTCGCCAGCCAACAGGACAACCAACAGCACCAACGTCCAACAACGTCGTGTACGTACTGCACTTGCCAGGACCCCGTCCTCAGCAGCAGATGTCACCGCGACAGTCACGGGCGCGCGCGCGTTTCGCAAACAGGTCCACAGGGCTCATGGCTCATTACTCGCGCGCCGCACACGCGTTTGTGTTTGTGCGTTGTACGTGCGAGGCCAAAGATATGAACAATGTTCTGATTCGTCCGTCCGGCGTGTCCGTTGTTCCGTCTCGATGCGATGTTCTGCGCCACGACAGCCACATGTCCCATCGCTAATGAGCCGCGCGAAATGGAACTTCCGTTGTTCGGTTGTTCCGTTCCCACCCAACCCCACTCGGCCACGGAGGACCTTTGGACCCACCCGGAGGACCTTTCGGCCCGGAGGAACCCCGGACGCGAAACGATGAAACGATCGATTGTTTGTTTGGCAAATTTATCGCTCTCTTTCGGAGTTCCGTTCCGATATGAAGATATCACGCCCAGGATGCTCGCCCTGGATTTATGGAGCTTCGCGCCCAGCTCGGACCTGGCCCGGTGTCGCTTACACACATGCGCCGCTTCACGTTTAACTAATAAATCCGCGTTGCGGCGATATGATGCGCCATCTTTCGGCGCAATCGCCGATCTGCATCAGCGGGCCGTGCCGTGGCCAATCGATCACCGGGCGCAACCTCATAAATCTGGCCAACCAACTTCCCTCACTCAGCCCTGTTCTCGTTTTCGCACGCCACCTTAGTGATCCTCGCGCTCCACGGTTTTGAGATTGGCCACGGCTCCTAACGGCCGACTACTGCTGCTGCTGCTGCCGGTGCACCTGCAGGATCGTGCGAGCATCCGCAGCGCGCATATTTTGGCTGACGCTTTCGGTGCCATAAATCTCACCGAAAGCACGCGGCCCGGTATCGGCCCGGTGCGATCGAGAATGTAAATTATTTGCTTCATTTATGTGGCTCTGTGGCTGTGTATGTGCGGTTATGTGATTTATACTGGCAGCATCCCAGCTGAGGGTTGTAGCCTGGACGGCCGGTCGGAATATTTATGCAAAACTAGGTGACCGTAGAGCCGGTCAAATCGGGGTCGATCGCATCAACAATGCGCGGACGCTCGCGGTCTAGGATCCTCGGAACGCCACGGGAGGCCCATCATTAAGCAGGCGAAATATATGGCGTCCCCCGGATCGGATCAAACGGTCATCGGTCGGTCGGGCGGCCCCATAATGCAGCCGGCCCGACAGACCGCTATTATTTATGTCCTTTATTCGACCGATAAGCCCCTGATGCCCTGACGGCCAAACGCACCAGCAGATCAAGCGGGAACGAAAGACTTGGGTCGCAAGCGACGAACCCCAATCGGAAAGGTGATCCTCAAACCGCGGCCGGGTGTGATGAGTACTCAGTTGCTCCTTCGGCTATCGACATCTCCGGCTCACCGAGTGCTCGATTCAAGTGGACACTCAAGAATTGGCAATTACTCTGTTGACGCGTGGTCAGTCAAAATATGACAGACCGCGACGACCGCGTTACTCACACAAATTTAGGCCTCTTTGGACGCGCAGTTGGTCTAAATCGAGTATCCAGCATAATGTTTAATAATATTAAATTAAATTAAAATACCGTCAGAGCTCGTCAAATGATGCTAGAGGAGCACCAAATTAAAGTGAGAGAAATATTAATATTAGCGGTTATGAACATGTCAACCAAACGTCTCATTTAAAGTCAACTCCTCACTCCTTAACTACCCAAAATTAATAGCTCCTCACGTTGCCATCATGTTGCTCGGCGGTTGCCATGATGAAAATCCACGAGTTACGCTGTGAACTGCTTGACCATACGCCTAACTCACCAGATCTAGCCACAAGCGGCCTTGTTTTGTTCCTTGATCTCAAAATTGCGATCGAAGGATACAGATTTTCGTGAAATGAACAAGCATTCTTCGTCGTAAAAAAATATTTTGAAGACAAAATGAGTCCTTTCTGTGTTCTATTTAGACTTTTTTTTTGGGAGCCCTATTTATATGTTTTTTTTTTCTTTGTTGGGTCGAAAACTTTGCAAACAACCCTCCTGATGCCTTAAACGTGCCCCTGAAACGTTGAAATGCCCACGTTTTTCGGAGGTGGGAAAGAACCCTATTTTATGATGGTTAATGACTTTCTCACGACTTTTCGGCAAGGATTTTTACTGCCGCAAGGCGCGAACCAGCCAAAAACCGAAGACCAGCGCTCCGTTGCGCTTTGATTGCAATTGTTTTTTGGCCTGGCCCGACCATTCCCGAACGCCTCGAATGCCTCGAATGTGCTCTGGATGAATTTGGACGGTGATCAATGCCTGGCTCACCGAGCTGCAGAAGCATTTTCCGTTCCGTTTACTGCGCACGCCCGGGATGGCCGTTTGCGTAGCTTCTCACTACGCGCGTCCCCGTCCGTCTGAAGCCCCTTTCCCCACCCGCGGATGGATGGGGCCACGCCGGAGAGCCGGTTCGTTCTCTCTGGGCCGGTGATTATGATGAATGTAAGACAACATAATTCTCATGTTTGCGAATAATTGCGTGCATGACTGTGTGTGCCCCGAGTAGCTGCCCATCACACACCGGCAGCCAGCCTGCTGCCCTACAGCTGATGAGCGGCCAGCCCCGGGACGGAGGCCGGCCCCGAGATCATCTCGCGCGCAGGAAGCGCAAGAATGCCCCGGCCCCGTAAATGTTTATTAAAATCCCATTATTCTTTCGCATTTCGCATCCCGCTCGCCGGCGCATGATCGCCTTGCTGCGAACATTGTCGAGGCCGAGGCCACCAGCTTCTTCGCGTACGGTGCGCTAAACGCCAGTTTTATCGCGTGGCGAAAAATTCACTAATCTCATTATGTAAAACGGCCCGAACGGAGAGAGAGAGAGCCCCCGTCGGGAGGAGCGCATAAAATGCCCGAACGACACTTGTCGTGCGTCGCGCCGGGGCGTCAGATCGACGTCGCCCCCGGAGGCTCGCGCGCGCCCCATTAAATGGGGTGTAAATTTATCGTTCACCGCGGCTTATTGTCGCCCGGCGGCAGGACGCGAAATTCCTGCATCCCCGGCGAAACCAGGCGCGTAACGGGAACGCGGGCTGCGATCGTTCCCGTGGCTACCGGCCTGTGGCCTGTGTATGCGTGGCACCTGTTTATCACCACCGGGGAGTCTGAAACCTTCCGGCCGGGCATTTGAAGATGAGATGAGCTTGAAACCGTATCATCATTCGGCGCGTCAGGCCGTTGTCAGGTACCGTTGCGGCCGCTCTCTCGGGGCCCGGCTGATAAGCGGCTTCATTATTTTATGTCCCCGCACAGTTTTAGAGGCGAGCTATTTATTTATCCGCAGATGCGGGGCCCGTTCGTTTGATTAGCCGGTCACTGTGAACGATCGTAAAACTCTGAAATACTAACTTCAAACGCGTTTATGATTCGCCAAGTCCAAGTACCCATCGGCCCCTCGGCCCCGGCGCGGCCCATAAAATGGTTCCGTTCAGTCTCTTCCTTTTTTTTCGTTTGGTCGACCGCGAAACGCGATCGCGCACTGCCGGCCCTCGCGGAAACCATCATCCCCGCCAGTCCGCCGTATCTCGTGTTCCGTAATTTGCAATTTTACCTTCCAGTGGCTCCTGAAAGCTCGAGCTCCATTCGTTCTTCTCCGCGTGGCAAAAAGAAGCAAAACGCACACGCGGTGATCATGATGCACCGGGGCACGATTTCGCGCAAAAAAGGCACCGGAAAAAAAAACAAATTAAGCGCACGACCTGTGAGTCGGAGCCCGGTCCGGTCCCCTTGGTGTCGGTGGGGCTGAGGTAGTAAAATTTTATAAGTCCATCCTTAACCTGCTTTTCATTAGGGAGCTCGGGAGCCGCGAAAGGAGCACACACTACAAAGATGTGTTCCATAATGTAATGATCATCATAATCGTAAAAACGCATTTCACAGTCGTCAGTCAGTCGCGCGGGTTCGTCGCTTCGCTCAGGTCTTTCGTGCGAACGAACGAACGAGCGCGCGGAGCACGCTCACGGATGCGGCGGATAACGGAAATCGTCGTCCGCTGCGAGCACAGCGGAGTGGATTATACACACAGAGCATATTATGCTGCATCCCTTAGGCTGCAAGTCCGCGCGGGGCGCCGAACATTTTATTGTGTCAATCACACGGAACGCAAGCATCAATCATTGCAAATCGTTTCCGCTCGCGTGTGTGACGGTAGCCACCGGCTGGAAGATGGCTGCTGCCTTCCGATGCGCGTAGTACGGACAAATTTGCAGCCGGGTGGACGGGCCCGAAAATAGGCCCCACTTCACCCCGGGGGGCCTAACACCCCCGGACCCGGATGAGGTTGCTAACGGAACTGTCAAAATGCTCCTGGCGAGCGCTCCGGTAATGAGCATTCACAGTGCATCATTCGGAGCGGCAGCTAATCCCCGAGGACCGAGGATCCCGCAGTGCGCACTGCCGTCGTCCTGGCCAACAGGTGGTGGTGGTGATCCTACGGGCACAACACTGTAACCGGAGCCACGCACCGAACCGGGGCAAGCGCTGTGGAATTAGTATAATCATAAATTATGTACGGCGGCCCGGCTGGGCACTTCCGTTCCGGGCGCGACCGATCGGACAGCGGTTCCCGTGGGCTGCGTGCATTGAAATTACACCTTCCGAAAGGGCCACCCTCTGGTTGCATCGTCTCTCGGCATTCGATTCTCGGCGACGATAATCGTCGATCGATTCTGCGGATCGCACCTGGAAAGGCCACGATCGAGGTGCGTCGATCAGGGATTACTTACTTCCTGCTGTACGTCGATTTCCGGTGAGCCGGAAAATTGAACGGGAACAAAATTGAAGTCCAGCTTCTGGAGTTCGGATAATTTTTTTACGAAAGAGCTTTCAAATGTTTGACTGACGTTGAGTGTCAGTTACCATGGCTCCAACAGGCCACGCCAATCGGAGGACACTACGATGA
>NC_071285.1:42064978-42185141 GCF_943735745.2 Anopheles bellator | reverse complement strand
TCCGTGACTGAAGCTGTAGAAAGGAATGGAATTGACTCTTTACAAATAGGGATGCATTATTCTAAACATCCTCATTACAATTAATGCGTTGTTCAATAAGTTTTGCGGTTCGATGAGAAAAACACATTTTTTTCAACTTGAAATACATTTTATTATTCACTATGGCCGCCCTGAACTTCTATACACTTGTTCCAAAGATATTCCAATCTGTGAATTCCATTCTTGAAGTGAGAATCCTAACTGACCTTCTTGGCCGATTTCGCAACACGAATTCGTTTCGGAGCACTCTTTAACCTCTTGCACTGATTCAGGATCATGGTAATAGTCCCAAGTCTCATCTGCAGTGCTGAATCGACGCACGAAATCCACTTTATCCTTTCGAAAACGCTCCAAATTATTCAAAAAAGTTACCTGAGCCAGAGTCAGCGATATTGTTGTTGAATTTTATACACTTTGAGCAGTGCGCTTCAGTCGTGACTTTCAGAGCTAGAGAGTGACTTTATTCCTGTTATGGACTGTTGGAAAATTTATTTTCTAACAGGAATTTTGACTTTGACTTCGAATAACCCGAATGTTTCGTGTTTAATGGTAGACCCGTGCCTTGCGGGACCAAAAATTTACTTTATATGCTCGACGGGTTTCGGTAGCGAAAAAGCCCCAAATTCCGCTTCTCCCGAGTGGCATCGACAGAATGAAAGTGTTTTATGCTTCGTGATACTGTTTTTCCTATCACAGTACTGATTCTTAATGCTTTCTTTCGTTTTTCGGCCACTTGTTCAGTGTGTTTTCAACTGAGTGTCTCGAAAGCCTATGGTACCTACAGAATGGCATCCATTTGGACACTGTTTTGCGAATAGTTTGCGGGGTCGCGTCACGCAGCTTTGCGCAAGAGCAGAGTGCAGCCGCCGTGACAAGTGTTGGTGTCATTTGTCTTGCGCCTCCTAAGGTTCCATTTCGCGTTGGCCCCAGGTTGGCCTCCACTCGTGATGCGCCACGGCCATTCGGCCATCGCAGCGAGAGTTGTGGATTAATAAAATCATTTGAAAACCCATTACGGTCCGCACGGTCCCGTGACAGGTCTCTGGAAAGAGTGGGGTGGGGGCTCATGGGGGCAAATTACATTGCGCCACCCTTTCCACGTGTCAGCGCCGCGGCGCAGCTTAGTTTGTAACTCCACTTAGTAACTGCGCGAGACGGGACGCGCAATTGTGAGGCGATCATCCGTGCGCGGGTCCGTCGCCACGCAACCACCGCGCGCAACGATATTTTAGCCATTTTTAATGAAGATAAGCCTCGTATAATCTGTGCTATAAAGATGAAAAATATCTACATCGTCCGGTGCAGCGAGCGCGAGGAGCTTCATCACACCGGATCGGAGACCCCTGTTCTCGCTCTCTCTCTCTCTCTCTCTCTGCGCACACGGAGAAGTGGTTGCTAGACAACGCGCTGTAGGCAGCAGGGAGTCGGCACCGATCCCACCACCCAGTGTCCTGTCACTCGGGCCCGTGTCTTCCCGTTAGCGTGTTGTTTTGCATCATCCCATAGTTTCCGGGGCGGGTTAGTGCTCATTGCAGCAGAATGAGGTCATGGCGTCATGATGACGTTCATGTTGCGTTCCGAAAGAACCGGAACATGATCCCACCGTCGGTGCCATAAAGATTAAGATTATTATAGCTCCCATCAAACGATCCGGATCCGGATCTTTAACGGTATATTCACCTCATTTATAGATCGGTTTGACCAACTTAAACCATAAGCCATTGGGTTCTGGGTGAATTTTCTCCAGGAAAATCAGGGAATTTCTTTCTAATTGGGGCTTCGATTCTTCGCCTGTTCCACTTCCAGGGTGCCGAACGTAAGACGCGTGACGAGGAGCGCCGGCTGACGAAGCGAAAGATGACGGCCACCGGGCGGAAAAAGCTGGACGACCTTAACCACCCGGTCACGGATCGGTCCGAGTTCTACGGTATGAGCGACCTGATGAAGCCACCGGTCCTGTTTTCGCCGTCGGAGGATATCGACAAGGTAAGGCGTCATGCCAGAGCACAGCGCACACCGTTACAAGCACCAGGCCAGCTAACCAAAATCGTACTTTCGTAACAACAACCCCTTCGCAATCGCAATCTGTAGCTAACGTCCATGGATTTGCAGTTCTACGGGCACGACGCGGACTCCCTTTCCGGCACCAGCGACAACGTCAAGTCACCGTTCCTGCTGCACGCCAACAAGCCGGCCACGCCGACGCTGAAGTTCCACAACCACTTCCCACCGGACGTACCGACGTGAGTAGCGGGAGCAAAATGTCGGCTTGAACTTCCAAACTTCCGAAGGCACTGCCGTCGCCTTTCTCTCTCTCTCTCTCTCGGATGCGTGTGCTACAATGCGAACTTTTGTTTTCTTTCCCCTCTCACGCAGTGACAAGAAGGATCCGAGCATCATCATGGACGGGACGATGGGAGCCGGCAACCCGATGGCCGAATTTGCGCCACAAATCAAGCGCCAGCGAATGTCGCCACCGCTCAGCGAGCGCGTCATGCTGTACGTGCGCCAGGACAACGAGGACGTCTACACGCCCCTGCACGTCGTCCCGCCGACCACGGTCGGGCTGCTGAACGCGGTAAGTGGGTTGCCCCACCGCTGCAGAACCCCGCTGCTTCCCCCGTGGGGGTCCACGAGGTCCTGCCGTCAACGCAGGACGATTCCCGATTCGCGATCTCGGTCCCGATTGGCCACCCAGCCAACGGGATGGCACCAGCCCGCGGGGACCATTGCGGTCCGTGCGGTTCAGGACCCTCACACACACACACACAGTCACACCCCTCCCCCCCACACACGCCTTGGCGCCAATAACCAATGTCTCTGTGTCGATAGTTGTTGTACGGATTAATCGCTGCACCCATTAATAATGACCCAGCCCAGCTCCCCTTCGGTGCACTAAAACACCCCTCACCCACGTCCATCCTTGGTGTTCCTCCCCCCCCCCGGGTCGCGATCGCTTTCCACTGGGGCCGGCCAGCACTGATTGAGCCACTTGCTGCGGTTCGTTGTTCCACTAACGGGATGCACGCCAGACGCACGGCCCACCCCCTTCGGTATCAATAACCCGTATCACCCGAACTGGGAACTAATCCTGCCACCCAAACACACGCACTACCCCCCCCATGCCCCGGGCGAAGCACTCAACACGTTCCTGCCGCTGTCGCTGCGAACCGAATGCGCTGCCCGCCAGGATGCGACTGGCGGCTTTTGGCGGCTTTGGCTTTCCCCGTGTCTGTGATCCGGTGCCGGGTGCACCGGTGATGTGATGATTAACCCAGCATAGACGCATAGGTGGCCCGCCGCATCGTAAACCCCCCCGCTCACCGGTTGCTAATCGGTTGCGCTCAAAATTGGAAAATCGATCGATCGACCACTATCGACCCGCGATATTGATAATGTTATTGGCCGCGTGTACCATCCGTCCCCTCTTGGTCTCTCTCTGTCTCCCTGTCTCTCTCTCTCTCTCTATCTACCACTTTCTCTATCTATCTCTCTCTCTTGAATTGCAGATTGAAAATAAATTCAAAATTTCCTCGTCGAGAATTAACACTATTTATCGCAAAAATAAGAAAGGGTAAGTTTTGAGTTTCCATTCCAATTCGATATCGCTCTCTCTCTCTCTCTCTCCTTCTCTATTTCTCTCTCTGTCTATTTTCCTCGAACTATCTGTACTTTGTTTGGCTGTCGAAATTCGTCTGGATCTGTACATTAGTCTAGCCTAGAACCACTTCGGTTGATGAACTCTCTCTCTCTCTCTGACGTAGCACATTGGTGAATAGGAATGTTGTTGTTTCTTTCAAACCATGTCCAGTTGGCAGTTAGCACAACGTTAGCGTACCGCGCGAACTTTGCGCGCCCTTGCCGGTTGTTGTCGATCTCGATCCTTTTGCTATCCTTCCTTCTGTTTCTTTCGCCTGCGCCCCGACTCTTACGTCAGAAACACAACAACCTGGCTTCCACTAACCTGCTTCCATGTTCAATGTTTGTCGACTAAACCGGTTGGTGTGATGATGTTTAACACTAACAACCCTAAACAACAGCTCACGCCCCAGCTCACGATCGTTCGACAGCTCCAGCTCTAAACCGAAAAACTGCTGCAAAAAACTTGCTAACGAGAGCGTCCTCTGTCCTATATTTAACGCCTTTAACGCGCCGGTGCAGGAACCCACTACGAACACTTTTCGTATTTTAGTTAGCGTTACTAGTGGTGCTAGTTTTGCTGTTGGGTAGAGAGTTTGTATCCTTCTCCGTAGAGTTAGTGCACGAGTAGCCTCTCTCTTTTTCTTTATCTCCTTTTCTGTCTCTCTGTTTTTCTCTCTGACACATTTTGCATCACTTCATTCAACAATGGCCCTCGTTCGGTGTGTTTCTTGGGTCTTTTTTCCGTTCGTCCGTTTTGTAGGATTACGGCGAGAATTGACGATGACATGATCAGACACTACTGCAACGAGGACATCTTCATCCTGGAGGTGCAGCGGTACGAGGACGACCTGTACGACATCACACTAACGGAGCTGCCGACGCACTGAGCGCCAGCGCCATCCGCACCGCGATCGGCGCCCGCAGTGCCATACCCGAACGTAATGCCATTCCACGCACCGATCCACGCACCGATCTTGCAACCAATCTTGCCATCTCCGGAGCCCGCGCGGAACCGAGGACGAACGGACGCGGGCGTACGCGAGCGAGCTGTAATCTGTTATCTGTTTAGCACGTAAGGCGACTCTACAATATAGTGCCCGAAGGGAAGGATTTTGAAGGAACAACCAGGAAAAACGTGTTTGAAGGAAGCGAACAGTTCGCAAAATATTATTTGTTTTCGTAATTAGGTTGTTATGATGAGATTTTATGCTTAACGGAAAGCCGTTCGTACGCTCCGTGCCGTGATGCTCGCGGAAGAGCGCCGTGCCTTAGCTCGAAGATGAAGGGTACCTTGATACAATAGCATAGCACCGCGCATAGCATCGAATAGAACAGAGGGGGAGAGCACACCGACAAAAGCATTGTACATAGGCACGATTGGGTGCGAATCTGTGTGTGCCAGAGCGTCACGGCAAGTAGCGGTAATAAGGCAGCAGTGTAACCTTTAGAGTTGTTTCAGTAAGATAGGTAAGTGAATTAACGTTGGAAATTAACTATTTATTTGAGCTAGGCACTACTACGTTAAGGGATCCGTCTTTCTTTTTGTCTTTCGCGTCCTTGTCCACCGTACGCCCTCAATGGGCGGCATCGGAACATTCGACACTGTTTGGACATTGATTTGAAAATTTCGTTTTAAACCACTTCCTATTTTATGAACCCCCTTTTTGTACAAAACATTTCATTTAAAAATATGCTCCGTTTTAGTTTTCTTCGCTCCCGATTCTGGAACGTGTGGAAACTATTCGGTAGCGCGCACCGTAGAACGATAGTGTTACTCATATAACCTGTATGCATTTAACGCTAGATACTGTGTATAGGGGGCAGTCGTGAGCCTCTCTCTGCCCCTTTCAAACAGATGCCATCCATTTAATGCGATCTCAAAGGGAAAACAGGACCACCGGTGGGGCGGCTTCGGAAAAGGTCTTCCCCTTCTTCTGACGCTCTCCGGGGTCTCGAGGATCAATCTAGGAACGTTGCTCAAGTGGAATGCTAGGTCAGAGAGAGAGAGAGAGTAGGAAAGGCAGGCAAAAGCACACGGCAGTGCGCTGGTTTTATTAAACAATTCAATTCAAAAGATTTCACCGATGAAACAAGCGAGGAACCCAGCACGATCACGACAACAAACCGGAGAATCAGGCAGGCTGCGGTTCTGTTAATTCAGTTCTTTCACAACGCGCGCGGAAAAGCACGCACAGCTCCATGACAGCGTACCGGAGGGCTTTTTTGAATTTCATAATCACCCTCCCCACAAGTGGCATTACTTCTGCTCAGAACTCAGAACGATCGGCCGATCGTTTGATGAACCTGTTTTCACTTGTCTCTGCACGGAACTGCCATATTGTCGAACACAAAACCTAGAGCTAAGCGGAAGCAATGGCGGAAGCGGCCATGAAACGGCAAGAAATCGGCTTCCCCGAGTGACGGGGAAGTGACAAAAACACAATGTTCTTATTATCTAATGGTTAAGTACCTGAGGCGTGCTCCAACATCTTCAAAACGATGCAAAAGCGCCGCGTAGAAAGCATAAAAGTGGGGCGGTTAGGTGGAGCATAAGTATTTTCATGTTTAAGCACACACACATTGTACCGTCCCGTTGACGCACCCAGAGTGGTGGTGCAGCGAAACGAGAAACAAACACAAATGATTCGAACGGAAAAAAATGTGATATTTTGTAAGGAAAAGCAACACGGAACCGGAACTTATCACTTGCCGGAACAGCAAAATTAGGGAACACCCCTTGCAATCTGTGCCGAATCGATCGATCGTTGCCATACAGGAGCGCGGAAGCGGAGTTATATTTTGTTACTTTTGTATTACCTTAAATAGCACTGCACCTTCATTACACAACCTTACGTTTACGACAAACATGAGAAGCACAATGAACAATGCTGTGGTATTCTCCCATGGTGGCCAAAACAAGTGGTAGGGCAAAAAAGATCGACTTTCGGTGAGCACACGATCGATGATCAGTCGCGACTGCTATGGAACGAGACGCGAATGAAACGCATCAAAGTGAGCATCGAACGACGCAATAGCACAAAACGCAAACTAAGTAAGAAACAGCAACAGAGTGTCAAACGAAGCGCAATGGCGAGTGAGAGAGAGAGAGAGAGAGATAGAGGGACACAATATTCTTAAAGAGGAGCTCGGTTAAGTTAGGCCGTAGGATTTCATAGTGGGTAGGACCGACCGGAAGGTGCATAACTCTGTGTAGGCTTCCGTAAAATGCAATATTAATTTTATTGAAAACACATTTTTGTTGTACTTAAGGATGTAGCCGGTAGCAGCGTAGGGACAGGCAGAGAGACAGACAGAGAGAGAGAGAGAAAGAGAGAGGAGATAAGGAAAAGTAAAGAGAAGGCAAGAGAGAGAGAGAGAGAGAGAGAGCAGTTAAGCAGTTTTGAAAGAGTAACGGCGAGTAACATGCAATGTAGTAGCAGTATTTAGTATAGGAAAGTGTTTTTTTTTATTAATTTCTACTTCCGCTTTCATCACGTACTTCAAGTTATAACGAATATTAGTAATCATTGAACGATCCGTATGACGTTAGGGCCCTAGAATACTTCTAGTGTGTATCTCTCTTTAGTTGATTAGAGCAACGTCCTCTATTCGCACCGTTCACTTCCTTCGTTCTTTTTCGGACAGCCGCGAAATCGGGCACTTCTAGTGCAGCGACGCATAAGCCGAGACTTTCCCACAAATATCCATCCAACGTACAACCTGTAGTGTAGTGGTCATTGACTCCCCCGACTAGTGTCTTTCTAACGTACTAATTTTTTGTCCACTGCTTGACAGCTTGGCGATAAGCGTTGAATAGTTTAAGCAACTTTTTGTGACCGTCCCCAATGTTTGCCATCCATGTTCCATTTTGCCATTTTAAGACGTACCGCGACGTAGCTCGGTCGTCGTCGATACTGTTCCCTCGAGAGAACCACCCACCCACCCCATCCGTGATCCTAAGGGAATAGCACTCAGCAACAGTAACAGTCTCCCCTGTTCGACGGTGGCCGTATGTTACGTGATTGCTGTCTTTCTTTACAAACTAGCGTCTAAGCCATCTAGCGGTAGATCGTGAGGAGTGCTGTTCTGCGTACGAGGCACAAGGCCGCGGGCAGTGTTCACAGCCATCGAGAAGTGCGTACCGAGAAGAAGGAAGTTAGTTTTAGCGCGCAAAACCGCGAAAACGAGAAAAAATGCGATAAAATTACACAAAAACACATTTTCCGGCACCCGGTCCGAAGGAATGTTTCGCAAGAGAAAGAACAAAAAACCGTAACACAAACGCAACAACCTAGTGTAAGCTTTTCTTTTTTAACTGTACTGTTATATTTTATTGAAAATGATGAAAAAAACGATTAAATATAGTTTGAGTTTAGTACATTGAAAAGGAAGTGCCTTTAATGTTGTGACCACCTAGCCGAAAATGCATTGCAGAAACATTTTTAGAAGAAACATTGCAGTAGAATTTTTTGTTGCTGGTTGCTTGCTTGGTTTTTGCTGGTTTTTATTTGAAACATCCTTGAAGTAGCCGCTTTTTTCGCATTTCTTTGCCATTCAAATTTAAACTGTTCTAGCGACAGTACGCAGCCACTTTCCGGCCAGTCTGTCAAAACTGAGCGTTCCCGAAGGGTGATCAGCTAAGACCATTTGACAGCGCATTGTTTACTATTTATTCAGGTTCTTTTCGTTTCTATTGTCCCGAACAAACTCCGTAACGTTGAGCAGTGAGAACGGTCAGTGATTTAGTGATTTATAGCGATTGTGTTTCCCTTGGTGCATTTGCAGTGATTCGACGCTCCGAAGTACGCTGAAATGGCGGATGAAAACGAAAATTCGTGCGACAAGTTCGATGACGTGAAGCCGGACAAAATGTTTACGCTGAAAAAGTGGAACGCGGTTGCGATGTGGAGCTGGGATGTGGAATGTGATACTTGCGCAATTTGCCGCGTTCAGGTTATGGGTAAGTCCACAGAATCTTTTCAACCTTCAACATCGCCATTGCCATCGTAGAAAATAATTTCCGGCAGTCCCAAGAGGAATAACCTGTTGATGAAGATACCCTTGCCAGATACCAAAAGAAACCCGAAACAGGCAGCGTACGCCGTAAGGAGTTTGGTTTAATGTTTATATTTTACGCTACGATTCAGAGATTCACGGGCTGCCCTCCGATCGGCCACTACCGTAAAACGGAACGTATTCATGCAAGATTTTACAGATACATCTTTTGATAGCCCATGGTAATATTTTGCATTAATCTTCCAAATTGGTTCGTGCCACTTGGCGGCGCTAATTTCAATGTTCAGTGTGTCTATCTGTCACATACTATTTACATCCCGGGCGAGCCACCGGTGACCCACTATGCGGCCGCTGGCTGGAGGCAGAAAAGAAAACTAAACTAGAACTAAAACATTTCTACAAAATAAAAAAACAACCCTGTCTGTCCTCGCGCTACTACCGGTGACCGCTTGACCCGCGGAATCACCTTCCTAATTTAGGTTAAACCTTCATTGTCTGCTCTTACCTAGGATAATGTTTGACTTTGGTGATCCGTTCTGCGAAAGCAGACAAGGATTACAATTATTGGTGGCCGTGCTGCTATTTTCTGTTCGGTGTTTTCGCCGCGCAATCCGTAGCTTCCGGAAGCCCGACCACGAACATGGCTTGCCCTATTTCTAATCACTGAGTGATAACTTCAAGCGAACGAGCGTGCTGTTTCCAGAAACGCGGAAGAAACAATAACACTGAGTCGACCGGCTTGTGCCATGGCCCTAAGGATTCCTTAAAACGGCCCGACTGTGTCAGCCAGCCAGCCCACAGAGAGCAAGGAGTGAGGCCGAAAGGGAAGAAACTTCTGACAAGCTTTGA
The DNA here is from genome assembly GCF_943735745.2 of Anopheles bellator. Lineage (NCBI taxonomy): Eukaryota > Metazoa > Arthropoda > Insecta > Diptera > Culicidae > Anopheles > Anopheles bellator. Next base: position 42,175,595 of record NC_071285.1, on the reverse strand, counting down.
ATTGTAAATTTTTTGTCTCATTGCACTCGGCACTCTATTGGGTCGCATATCACATTCTCTAGTCCACTTTACTCTATGTACGAATTTGTCAGGATTTTTTGGCTTCCGGAAACCCTCTATCGAAGCAAATGGTGGCCGCCGTGGCAACCCTTGGGACGACCGTGTGTTTTTACATATTGAACGACAGTGGCTTAATGTTGGCCACCGAGCTCATTCGCCTCACGCGGCCCATCATCTTCCGTTCGATGTCCTCGAGCGATTTGCCCTGGGTCTCCGGCACGTACACGATGACGAACATCAGACCGATGACGCAGACCGAGCCAAACATCCAAAACGCACCGTGCGTACCGATCGTACCTGGGCGGGTGAAACACGTGAAACAGTGGAAAGTGATTTGTGTGATCATTGTTGTTGTTGGTGGGGAATGTGAGACTTACTGATAACGTCGGCAAAAGTTTTCGTCACGACAAACGTACAGCTCCAGTTGAAGGCGGTCGCGACGGACGCTGCGGAACCACGAATTTTGCCCGGCAAAATCTCTCCCATCATGAGCCACGGAATGGGGCCGAAACCGAGCGAGAAGCCGAGCACAAACACGACAAACGCGGCCAGCGGTAACCAGCCGATGTGGGACACATCCTCGCCATTGTTCTTCATGTAGAAGAACCCACCGAGCGTCATGAGTGTCACGATCATGGCCACGTCGGAGATGTACAGTAGCATCTTACGGCCGAGCCGATCGATCAGCACGGTGGCGATGAACGTCGCAATGAAGTTCACCACACCGACGATGATCGTGCACAGGTTTTCGTCGATCGTCGAGCCGGCACTCTTGAAGATCATGACGGTGTAGAAGATGACCGCATTGATACCGGACAGCTGCTGGAAGAACATCAGCCCGAGCGAGATCAGCAGCGGTTTCAGGTTGGCCTTCTTCAGCAGGTCGAGCATGGCGCTGTTGGAGGCGTGCCGTTCCGCTTCCTGGTGCGACTTCGAGATACCCTTCAGCTCCGGTTCGACATCGGCCTTGCGGCCACGCAGCCACTGCAGGGCTTTGCGTGCCCGGTCCTCGCGATTGCGCGACACGTACCAACGGGGCGTCTCGGGGATGAGGAACATCAGCAGCAGGAACGGAACGGGAAGGACGGCACCGAGGAACGCCAACCCGGACCAGTCGAGATATTTGCCGGCCACGAAGCACATCAGGATGCCGATGTTACCGAACGCTGTCGGTAGCAGACCGAGCGTTCCGCGCACTTCCGGCTGGACCGTTTCACCGAGATAGACCGGTAGCGAGAGGGATGCGATGCCCACACACAGTCCGGACATGGCACGACCTACGAATACACCGGAGTTAGAGAGTTAACCGTGATGCCGGGGGCTACAGTCCAGGTAGTTACTCACCGACAAGCACCATTGCCACGTGCGTTGCGCAACCGATCAGGAGCCACGAGATGATGAACGGTGTTGCCGTCGCCAGGATGGTGTTCTTGCGTCCGAGATACTCAATCATCGGCCCCCCGAGGATGCCGCCGGCCAGACCGGCCAGTGGCATAATACCACCGACCCAGGAGCCCTGTGAAAGCGGAAACCAGAGAACAGCTCAGTATCTGTTGCTGCTGCTGCTGACCCCCTAACCTTGAACGCACACGGAAATATGACGCGAATCGGAATCTGTCTCCAGTTGGCCGAAAAAGGCGCTCTCGCTCGCTCGCTGCCTTTCGGGCGTGTGTGTGCGAAATGTTTTGTTTCACGGCGCGACGCGAGTGGAAATTAGATCTGTTATGACGCGTGGGCAATCCGGCGTCCGGCTTTTCTCTGCCCACTGCCACCGCGGGAAAATTAGGGCAACAAGGGAAAACAGGCTAATACACTTGCCTTGCCGTCGCAAATGAGTTGTTTGTTTTCATTTGCATGTCGCCGAAACGGAACGGAACCGGAAGGGAAGTCCGTCGCGGTCCGTCGGTCCGGCGAAGCTTCGTGAGGGGGTTTAAAAATACATTTATTCGCTGGATTGCAAACGCAAAGCTTTTGCGTTGCCTTACTGCATTGCTAACAGATTTATACCCAATTTGTTGTTTGCCAATTTTGCAAAGTCAATTTGCAATTGAATTGTCGTCAAATTACTTTAGTTTCATGTACAACTTGGTGTCCAAATAGAAGCTCATGTCAGTTACGTAATCGATTAGGGATTAACTGGAATCGGAAAAACATCGTTCACCATCTTTATGGCGCTGAACGGTTGCCCCGTATGGACCGTAAACTGCCGCGGGAAATGTCACTCGTTAATCGGGACCACCGCCGTTCGCGTGAATGCAATAATAAGCAACGAGCTTTTTTCCATAACAAACTCTCGGGCTGCGCCGCCATTAGTTCTCACGAGCACGTAATGATGCGCGACCACCGAGATGCACAACGGAGACTGCCTAACCCAAAACAATCCACCAACCGACCGCTCCGGGCCCGTTGTTGACTGTTTAGCAAAGCTGGGCGCCCATTATTGGATTAAGCCGCCCTTCCCGGTACTGATTATCGATTCGATTGCGCTACGGGACACGTGTACCCGGCGGTCGGGCCGTGCCACGATCTTGAACCGATCGACAAGGACAAACGCTGATCGGCGCCGCGACACATTTCGATGGCTGACGTGTGGAACACTTACCGATTGATCCGTGACCTCGAACGCTGTAATGTTGCGGTTCTGCATCGAAACCAGGGCGGGTGAGGTGTAGGCGGACGAAAACCCGACGACCATCGATCCGAGCGACACGGACAGCGCTGCCAGGACCTATGTGGTGGGCATGGTGTTGTGTGGATTCGGCCGAAAAGAAAACAATAATCGGAACTGAGTAAAGCATCACTTTTTTCCGGCAGGTACCGAAAACGAGCGTATGGCATCGCCTAGGACAAGAGCTGGCCCTCAGAGCTACTACTGGATGAGCGTGTTAGCGAGCCGCGCCACGAGACGAGTATGAGTTGGTTAGAAGGTGAAACGATCGGGCGAGAAGGAAGAAGCTTGTGTGACTGAACCTGCGATGTAGTACACTTGGCGACCGGATCCTCAGCGTTAACCGAAAAGGACACGTGCGTGTCCGCACGCATCAATATCTTCACCATCTTGTGGCGTTGCGGCTCGGGTAGTTGGATCTCGAACGAATTTGGAACGAACAGCTCCCGCTCTCGCTCGCTTGGCTCGAAGCTGGGATCTCTCAGCACCTCACCGGAAGCCGGAGGTTAGAGGATCCTCCCGACGAGAATGTCGCACATACACTCTGCTTAGAATACTGTCTCTGCCACAGTTGGCTTGACACACCGAACTCACGCGAACGGCACCTGGACTGTGTGGGGAAACACCGGAGTAACGGAGGATAATACACGGTCAGCACGGTCGACGAGGAGTTGGCTGAGTGGCCTCATTGGCCGAACCGTCGTAACACGCCTGCCAACGCGTAGTGTGTGGCGTGAAGCGAGCGAGAGTGGCCAGTCCGCGATAAGTCCGACCAATCGTACGCGCGCAATCTGTGCTCCAGCGAAAGATGGCCACACACAGGCCAACGTCGCCGCGCTGGTGTTAGTAAAGGCGAACTTCCAGAAAAGGGCAAACCAATAGACAGAGACTGGGTTGACTCAGCGAAGTGATGCTGGATTAACGCTAAATGAGCGGCAACAAGTGTTGGTACACACATGCACACGCATTCACACAAATGCGGGCCAAAAAGAAAGGAATCGAACGTTCGGTTTGGCCGGCTTGGCGCTTTAATGGTAAAAATGCAGTCCTCCACGGCGAAGGATAACGTTAGCGGCGGCGTCGGCGGCGGCAGCGTATCGCACGCTGCTGGGAAGCCGGACCCTTACGCGCACGCACGCAGCCCGGCCTCGGATGTCGTCCTGTGCTCTCTGTCTCTGTCGCTCGTGCGGCGGTCCCCTTGCTCTCTTTAGACTCTATCAGCAATCGCACCCAAACCGCAACCGCGGCGGCACGGGAACGGACGAAGTATTTCTGTACTATCAACGTCATTGCCCCATTCTACCCGGGATCGGGATCAGCGGCTGATGGGTGGATGAGGCCGCAATCGGTCTCATTCGATTGTGTCTCTGTTAGCACCGCGTTTCTTTTCCACCACTCTTCGCTGGTCCTGGTGGTGGCGTGAATGTCCACGAGTTGACGAATTTTGGCAGCTGGATCCTGGAGTCTCAATGGCGGAATGGTATCCCTTTGAAGAGTTCCCAATTCCGAGTGTCCTGTCACTAGTTAGCAGCAAGAGCTCGACTCGAAAATGGCTCCCCAACCCACCAAACAGTTGGACGCAATCAATGGCCAGTGGCAGTGGACACACTTCGAAGGGGAGAGTATTTCGTTAAACCAACCGGAAGGTGGAAGACAAACACACCATGTCGACGGTCGCCATCGGTAGCCGGTGGCCATCGTCGCCCGGTTCGCCGAGCGGGGCACCGAGTGCCACGGCCACTGTCGCCACCGTCGTTACCGTCCGATCGGCGGTCGCCGCCGTCGCCGGGAAATTTTCCATCATCAGTTCGTAGCCTGGGCCCAGCGCTGCGTATCCGGCATCGACGAAGTGGCGACACACTCGAAACTCGGAAGCTGTCAACGGCGGGGGCCACGTAACTGATTCGCGGGACACGGGACTGTTACCACTTTTCCTTTTTCGGGGGGGGCGTTTTCTTTCTCTCTTCCTAGTGTCTTTGGGTGGATGTGTCACTGGCGAAGGGTGTACTACTGGGCGGTGTTTTGAATCCACCTAACCACCACCGCCACCACCAACTGACCGCGGATACGCTTACAACCGAAAGCTGGGTCCTCCTTGGCACCATCAGGCGGCACACAAGGATCGGTGGCGCGTGTATCGTTCGGGGTACGCGACAATCGCAACTGTCGCGCCCGCCGATACGGCGGAAGACCTACGGTCCGGCGGTCGCCCCACAGCGCTGAAGAAGATAATGGAACGAAGGATAACCAGGATCATTACATCGTCTTCCGAGCGCACCAACACACCGACGGCGCGCCTGCCCCGGCGCGCAAGATTCAGCAGCAGTGGGCCGGGTGTGTCACCAATGGAAAAGCGGCCAACGCCACAAACTCTCCGCTCTCTCTCTCGCTTTGGTCAGCCAGATCATCAGCTGGCGCTGAGCGTTTCCGAGCGGTTTCCGGTCCGTTTGGTGATTTGTTCAAACCATCAAATGTACCGTCATTGACATTGAAAGTCAAGCGGCTGACCCGCTGCAATGGCCCAGGAAGTGGTTCGGTCCAGCCCATTCGAAATGCGAAGACATGCTTCGTATAGGGAAGCACCGTCTATGGCTTTATCAATTTGGAGGTTTCTAGTGAGTTCGACCCACGTTATCAAGTGGTGTGTCGACGAGTCATCCGTTGAAAACATAATATTGAAGCGACCCAAATTGCACCACCCAAGCCCAACCGACCGTTGGATGCGGATGCTGCTCATGTTCGGGGCCGCCCGGCCCGTGCGCGACCTTCGCCCGTGCGCGACTCCTCCACAGTCATTAACAGATTGTCTGGTCCACTGGCCGCCACCAGCCAGCCAGCCAGCCAGCCTGGTGCTAACTGGTTCATACGAGTACCGCTATCACCCCGTACGTGCCCGAAACGGGCGTGAACCGGAGCGGGAAATGGTCCTCCTGGGCGTTATTGGCGGAGGAGGATCGGTACGCGCGAAGGCACGTGAAAACTATTTATGTTTTTGCTCCCGCTTTAACGAACTATTTCCTAGGCCCCCTTTGGCCTCTGCGCAACTATCAGCGGATCAGTGAGCGTCTCGTTAGCGTCCGATTGCGTTAAAGAAATTGGTAAATATACGAGCTCTAGAACTACGCGCTCGCTCGTTGGGCTGCCCTGATCTCCCGTCGACGACGACGATCACCATCCCATCGACGGATCGCGGGGATGTTTTTGGTGGTCTTTCCCGTACACCGCTAGAGGGCAGCACGCGACGCTATCGCTAGATCAGTAAAACAACAAACACTCGTCGTCGTCGTCGCTGTCCTGTGATCGGCTCTCGCTCGCTTCACGCTTCGTGTCACCGTGTTGGCACTTGTGAGGCACACGCACACACCGGCACGCACCAAGAATCGATGGGTCTCAGAGACACACTCCGGGCGATAAGCGGCGGGATCCTTACGAAACAAGGGTTTGGGGACGCCCGACGGTTCAAGGATCCTGAGCTGAGCACACACGCGCCGCGCCGCTCTAGCTAATGAACGCTGCACCATCGACTAAACCATGCCCCCGGTCGGTTCCAGCTTTTTATACCGACGCTCTGGCGATAGGAGGCGTCGGCGGCGTCATTCGTGGATTCCCGTGCGGGGTGCATTATGGTTGGTGATTGTGACGCGCCGTACGGTAGTAGCGGCTTCGGAGTGTAAAAATCCATAACAATAAATAAGAAGTGCATCCTCCGGGCCGGGCACAGAAAACTAGTGCACCCCTAGCGCCCCGGGTGATAAGGTCTCTGGCAAAGCAGTCCTGAAAAGCGCCGGTCGATGAAATGATCTATAAACTATCCGACAGGTAGTGGCCACCGGCCGGAGCGAGCGGTGGAAATCGATCGAAATGGCACCCGTCACGTGTGAGCAGCCGTTAAGCCAACAGCTCCCGGTCCGCGCTCGATATTTCATTCGGCTAGAAATAAGTAACTCGCCCGGGTGGGGTGGCTCACCATCATGCTTCGGGCACCCCGCTGTCCCCGTCCCGATCGGGAAGGTATTCACGCAGCGAGCGGCACTGGAAATGGTTTGATTGATGAATTGGCAAACGATTTACGCCTCGCATAAAAGGGAGGCCACTCTACACTCTCATTTCCATTTACCCATTAGGGCCACCCTGACGCTGAGTGACACGCGTCGTTCGCGATACATTGGCTGACCTTGGAAGGGATCCATAAATTCCCCACCCAAAACAGAAGAACACACACGGACGGCTTGTTGGGGATGCAACTGCAGCTGCAATGAGGGACGAACCGGTGCAGCCCGTTTGTTGACAGTGCAACTTCAAACAGTCACTTAAAAGCGGCTTCCGACGACGATTAGACCAAACCGTTCAGAATATTTATGATGCTCCACCACGAGATGGGCTGTTTACGAGATGCTGGTGAACGTCTTTATCAACACGGTAGTGTTGCGAGCCGATGTAACGGTGACGGTGCCGATTCGAATGTGTGCTGAGTGTCAAGTTTGTATGTGTGTTTGATAAGATCACGTAGCCAACAGCTGGGTTGGGGCCGATCGATCCTGAAACTTGGCTCGGGCGGAGGTCGCTGTACCGGCGCGAGGATTCGATCGCGGCACTGGGTGCGCCATCAGTGACGCAAATGGAGCTCGCCTAGCCCTGACACGAGCGGGTGTCGGCGATTGGGTATGAGATTGAAGCATGTGAACCAGAACCATGTGCGTGCCCGTTACGGAATGCCATACGTGAGCGAACCCTGGCCGCCACGTACCTGGTTCCAGATGTAGATGGGATTCGTCGTTGGCCGGTACACTTCGAGCTTCGGTTTGCCCTCCTCCGTGATCTGCCTCACGAACGGGACGGCTGTCCGCAGGTTTTCCTCCTTCGTGCCCATTTCCATCTCCATGAACCGGATGCTCTTCCGCGACTCGGTGCTCATGGACTTGGACTGTTGGAAGTGTTTGCGTGAGCTGATGTAATCCTCCTCATCGCTGGACTCAAGATCCTGTCCGGAAGCAAAATAGAATAGAGTCACAATGTGCTCCTAGGTCCAAGTGTACCACTGGAGGGCGCGCAGAGTGCGTACCTTAAGGTCAATGATAACCGGCTTCGTAATGTCGGCGTCGATCTTCAGCAGACTGGTCGAGGGTTCGAAGTCGTCGTCGCTGCTGGACGGCGACGGTTCCTTGTCGAACTTGAAGGAGATGTGCCGCGCATCGAGGCTCTTGTGTTTGCGCTCCTGGAACTGTTTTCGCTGGACCTCGAAATCATCCGACGACGACGATGCTTTCAGCAGTTGTTCCAGCACCTTTGCGCTCTTCACATCCAACGACATATGCTTCTTGCCCTGAAACTGCCTCCGGTTGTCGGTTGCCAGTAGGTGGCGCAGTTCCTGCAAAAACAAGAATCCCACGCACGGGGGTCGGACATCAGTTGGGCTTTCGTCAAACGCTAAGGCCGCTTTCGCCAACGACCGACGCTAACACTACGAACCTTTATCAGCTGCGTCTTGTGTTCCGATGTGCTGTGGCTTTTGTGCTTCTGAAAGTGTTCCCGCTGTTTACGGAAGTTGTTCTCATCCTCGTCGAACTGATCGTCCTCCTGATCGAACGAGACGCGCGACGTCGCCTTCAGGGACGATTTGGATTTCGTTTTTTCGGCCGTCGGCTCGAGGAACGGATTCGTGTCGTCGGTCTCGAGGATCGGGCTGAACGTGCGCTGCTGTTGCTGCGATAGGCCGCGGGCCGCCGGTGTGCTGGCCAGGTCGTCCGCGTTCGTATCGAGCACGATCGTATCGAGGCTGGTCGCGGTCGTCGAGGTGGACAGCGATCCCTCCGCCGTGTTGACCCGCTGGTAACCGTACTGTAGTGGATCCCGTATCTCATCCTGCAAATACAGAACGGTTTTTGGTTAGAAGCAAGATACCAGAGAACCCGCGCCAGTTCCGAGCCGAAATTAGTGGATCCTACCACCGGATGGCGCGCGATTTTCGACCCAACTAATGATTCCAATTCAAGCATCATCTCCTCATCGTCAATACCGCAGGGTCCTGTATTTGCAGATTGATAAGGACACTTTCTGTCCAGTTTCTTCCATCGTACGGTGCATCTACCCCAGACCACGTAACGGTAACGCACCCAGCGCATTGATCAGCCGGGACACGCACCTCTTTCTCCGCTACCCACCACTAGGTGGCGCTGGCTGCAATCGGGCGCGCATTTGGCTGCCGGCACGTGGCTAACGGTCCCGACGGAATGGAAATGTCCAAATGCAGCGTATGCACCGGCACCGTATTTAATGCGCGGTCGCACAATAACAAAAAGCAGCACCCAAAGCGTGTTTCGTAACGCACGCGGTTTACCCTTGCGTTGCGTTATTTTTATTTGGTTTAGCCGGTTCCGAACGCCGGCAGTTTTTTGGGACTCTTCTGCTAGTTCGTGCCTCTTGCCCACGCTTTTCCGGGCTAAATATACCCACACAATTCCCTCGTGTTGCACGCCGGCCTCTAGTGTACTGCCTAAAAATATGTTGCCGCCTGCAAGAGTGCGGTGGAAAATTCCGTTACCGGTGTCGCGCTCCATTTCTTACGCGCCGATCAGCGAGAGAAGGATCCAGTGGCACACGAACCGTCCGGGAATTGCTGTGGCAGCGCATTTTCTGCGAAATCGAAGTAAGTTCGATAGCGACCCTAGCTGGCGCGCACAAGAGTCTTTTAAGTAGAAAACTAAATAATGGATTCCCCCTAACAACTACAGCGACGAGCACGGTCGTGTGATAGTATGTGCAATATTTACCGTCAGAGCGGGAACCAAAAGGGAGATACACCTTTTGTTTGTTTTGGTTTTTTTTTCGCGGACGCAAGACCGGGTCCGCGATTCTATTTGCGTCAGCTGTTTACGCATATCGTTAAGGGGCATTCCTTTTTTTTATCAATCTTGGTCTACCGTCGCCTGCCTTAAATTCGCTTAATTATTTCTGAAAAACCGTTTTTATTAACGGTTATCGTCACGCTGGGGTTAACATGTGTTAATGTCCGCGTGACGTTCGCCAGGACGCCGGCCAGTGCGGTTTCTAAAATTATGTGAGCGAAAATAACCGCACGCCACGCACGGTGACGACGGAGTGCAGATCCGTCACTTGGATCTTGGCCGGACTTGTCAATCGGTTGAATCCCCGGAAAGTAGCCGGGCTCGGTGGGCTCTTCCATCGTTTGCCCGATAGTGTTTGCTCGACTCACGCGGCAACAACCCACCCGTGACGACGGACCATTTAGCGTCTCTGGGGGTAATCTGGTCTCTGGCGCGAATTCCAAGCAAGAAAAGCGAACACCAAAATAGGTCCACAAAGTTTGCGGTCCGATTTGTTTGTGATTCACATTTACAAGTTCTAATACCGGGTCCGGGACTAGAGTTTAATCTCTTTGGTGGTGTTTCCCGCCACGCGGGGCTTATCGAACGGGATTAGGGTAGCCTCGCGAGCTCAGTGAATACTGAATGTAAACAAAGCTCTTGCAGCTGGTTTCTCTCCCGCATCGCACCACAAAACAATAGAGGACTGTGACGTTCGATATAACAACAACGGTGCACGTTACGTGGTTGCCGTGGCAACATTAACATTATCGCTTTCCGCAGTCGGTCGGTCGCAGCATTCTTGCATGCACCGCAGGAGGACCATTACGCCGAGAGGTGACAGTAGTCAGTTGGCGCTGGTGAGCCGGCACGCAATGCCACCCCTAATTGCTGGAGGGGTCCACTTCCGTGGCGGCCGTGTGGTCTGCGTGACTGCTACGGCCCCGTCGGCGCGGGTCAAGTAATTCATCGATCCGCCTGTCCGGTATGTGGAGAAGCGGAACCGGCCCGTATCGCGACCGGGTGCCCGGTCATAAATAATAGATGGTCAGCCGCTACTCAGCTGACCTTCTATTGGTCGTGTTATATGAAATGAAAATCGATTTGTGATTCACTCAGCGAAATCTGCTGCCAATCTAGTGTCCACCCACTTTTTGAAGTGCGCTGTCAAGTGAAGAGGATCTCAGCAGCCATCTTGGATTGGAAGCCTGTCAGCTTAGTGCTTGCCCACCGCGGAAGCAATCGAAGTCTCTGTCGACTCTGTCGCAAACCGAGCCTGTGTTTGACCTTTCCTTTTTTCGCTTGACATTGGTCAATGGCGGCAATGGTAGCCGGCCGCGGCCGCCGCCACCCGAAATTTTTGGCGTAACCGAAGATCTAAATCGGTGCGCTGTGCCCCGCCTTTACAGACGGCTTCCGCGCTTGCAGAAATAACCAAATTCAACCTCCATCTCTCTCTCTCTCTCTCTCTCTGTGGGGTGTCTCCTCAGAGCTACCTTTAGGTTTTACGATTGTGTTGAGATTTTCCCGTTTATTTTCGCCTGCCGAAATCACACATTTCCTCGTGACACTTTGGTCGTGAAGGGGGCTGTGTACACCTCACCGTACACCAGTTCTGCCCCTTGACCGCGAGGACCTAGGCTTCGAGGTTGATTTGTTTTCGCCATTCACATCCCCGCAACAACCAGCCCGGTCAGAAGTATGTCGCCCAGGAAACGGTGTAGAAATGATCAAACTTCCTTTATTTTATATTCATGATCGGGTGTAGTGGTTGAACACGTCCGGTAGGCGTTGAGCGTCACCACGAAGGTTTTCTTAACTATTCTTCGAAGGGTAAATTCGTTCAATGCATTCTTGACGATTGCTGGAGGGTGCTGCTCGACTGCTCGAATTCGTATTCGCGGACTGTCGGTGTCACTGTAAAAAATATCGCTACGACGAGGTCGCTACAGTATCCCCTTTCTAGCCGAATCGCCAGGCATGCGTTTGGGGAACCTCACGTGACGTCCAGACCTGGTGATCTTCGGCGATACATCATCGTCGTTTGGTTTAGACCAATCACGTCGGGGTCACCAATGTAGAAATTATCAAACATCGTTTATTTTAGATCGGTGATCGCGTGTAATGGTTTAACACGTCCAGTGGCCCTGAGCATCACCACAAAGTGTTCTTAACTATTCTTCGAAGGTGCGAGGTCGCTACAAAGGCGACAATCGAAGCGCGCACAATGTTCAATGTAAGTCTACTTCTTGCTGCCCATTCTTGGCCCACTGCCCACCCTTTAGTGACGCAATCCGGTCTCTTCGAACCGGCTTCAGGATCAGGATGTCACACGGTGTAGGGATCAACGTGTTTCGCTCGGTGGTACTTACTCCTCCCTCGTTGGTCATCGTGCGCTTGATCTTGTCGACAAACCGTCCCACATGACCGCCGCTGCCACCGCCACCACCACCTCCCGGTCGTCCGGAACTCATGTTGCTGGGCTCCTTTTCACGAACGTGTCAACCCCGCCGCTGGGGGTTGTTGTCGATCACTTGTCACAAAGTTACTGCTGTACCTCGTGCCGGATATCCTCGCGCGAACTTTCACTCGGTGGTGAGATTTTGCAGAACTGTCCGCCTGCTTTCGCGAATTGATCACTCTACCGCACCGCGATGAATGATCATCCAGTGCGACCGATCGGGTCGATCCTTCGCGCGTCTGCACCTGCACCACTTTCACTAGGGCGTCAGGAATTCGGCGCACTGCCTCATTAACTTGTTATGTTTTCCGCCGCCTCCACTCTTTCCAGTACATAAGATATCACGCACCAGAAGCTCACCACGACCCCTGTCACGGTTGGTTGGGTGATGATAGCGCGCCGCGTATGTCAAGGTTCACCCCGGTGTATACCCCGTACACACTCGGTACACAGGAATCGGGCGCTAGTGATCACTTTGTTAGCAACGCTTCGAGATTTTCCGCAACACACACGGGTCGGAGCACTGTAGATGGTCGATTCGCGCGCGTGGATTGTTTTTGAAAGGTTGCGCGGCGTTACCACATGCTTATATAGAGGATTGGTCCTGTTGATGGCGGCCGCGGCCACCCTCTGTAGCGGTCTTCGTGTGGTACATGGCGCGCTAGCGGCAGTTATTTCGTGCGGCGCATGGATATCAACACATCAGCTACCAATACCACACCGTCACGATCTTAGTCGTCGGCGGCCAGTCGAATCGCGGACACCGGCGAAGCAGGACGGTCCGTTGCGTGCGTGCGCACCACTGTCAATTCTCGGCCCGGCCGTTGTGTGATTTTCTGACCGGGCGAAGTCCAGCTACACAAAGTCCCGGGAGTCCAGCAAGTGGTCCAGAGAATTCTGACCTTCGTGGCCAGCTGTTTTTTTTTCGGTCCGGTTTCTCCCGAGGCTCTCCAGCGATCATGTCTGCCCAAGATCGTTCGCAAGAGGAGCGCGACTGATGATCTTGATCATACGCCGGCGCAGTATGTGCGCAACATAAGAGAAGCATAAGAGTGCCAGACCACGCCAGAGGGGGCTCTTTCCCTTGCAGAGTGCAGTGTCGACGGTTTGTGCATGTGGTGAATGGAAAATTCCCATGTCTTCGACGTGGTCTTTCTTTCATCTCATTCCCCATGCGCTTTCGCTGCGGCATGCGTTCGTCTTGTTCGTCTTGGCTTGGCAGTTCGAGCATATTCCATTTGAGGGGGAACCTGAAACCGTGGGCACGTGCAACCGCCAGTCGGATGCACTGCCATTCGGAATGCATCTGAGGCCGTCGTTACTTGGGGAAGAATCTTCTAATTAGAGTCCCTTGTTTCATGAAGTGTACATAACGGCAGCATACACAGCCTTAAAGGGCCATTGATTTGAGTACAAAAACACATCGATTCCGTGCCGGGTGATACGGAGTACGACAACTAGAGAGTTGATAACTGCACTCAATAAATCTGCTAATTGATCAAGTCACGCTGGAGACCACTTAATGGAACCTAGTGGAGCGTAGATACGACTTAATCCTTAATTTCTTTTACCCTTTATCAATGTGGGCTCAAGAACTGCAAGTTATTGGGGCACTGTCAACACTCCGCTCTCGAGTGATCCCCGTGCGCTGACCGGTGGTGCTTTCGACTGATCAGCGACAGGACCGTGCCAAGCCGGCACGTGGACCATCCCGCCTCGAGGCTTAAGAGCCCACTGTAAACAAACTGTTCTCGTCGGGATCACAAGCCGCTAGTCTGGCACACCGGTCTGGTCACTTACGGCCGCAATTACGCATCGCGCGCGTGGGATTAGCTGCCGCGCCAGCGCAAACAATCGGACCGTAAGAAGTACTCGGTGGTGGTGGGATTTTGCTGCCGTCACGTGCACTCACGTGTGCCGGAAGATCGTGACGTGCCGGAGGCGCGAGTCAAGGATGATCGTGATACACTCCACCGAGTGTGGGTCAGTGGGGAGTTGATCGCCCATTTCCGCGTTCCGCGTGTTCAATGTTTCGTCTTGAAAATCTCTGGCGTGTCTTCTGGGGTGGTAGACACAACGGTGGTCAGTCTCCCAACGGCTAAACCGTTTTCCAGTTGGGTTTGGTTGGGTCGGTTGGGTTTGGCAAAAAAAGAACATGGCCGAACATACATCAAGCAGATTCGCGCGGCTTCGTGAGCGTTTTGAACGTATGGCGCTAGCTTATCAGGCGGCCCCCCGTTATGTCCACCGACAGGTATATAAGGACCTGTGGAAGTGTTTGTGTCGGACCACTCGCTGTGTTGGTGATGCCCGCTAATGCGCGAAATCGCAATCGCGAGCTCGCGATTCTCGCACACCTTTCCGTTTGGTTGGCGCAGGTGATCGTCGGAGCCGATTGATCAACGAGTCGTATATCGCTGGTTGTGTGAGATGTGGGGTTGTTGTAGCGAAAAAAACCCCACACATAAACACACAGGAGCACACGCATACTCCGAGTTCCGTTCGTCTCGCGGCTGGTTTCTCCACTTTTCGTTTTGCCGCGAGTTTGCAAACGTGTCTGTCAAGGGTACGGGACAAGCCCCCAACGAAGGCTCGTCTGTCGACGAATGGCAGAGTCGTTTGCACCCCCCACTCTTCCCACCGCTAGCTGCCACCCGTCTTGCCGCGCCGGTGTCACGTTCCAGGTTGGTCCGCACGCGAGACGCATCCACGTTGCGCAAATGCACCGTAAGCGCGTGGAAGAAGCGACATCAACCACAAGGCGATATGTACTTTGATCCACTTCGCACAGCTGCTTCTTTTTGTTTCCGTGGATTTTCCTACACGATCTGGTGCAATTCCACGCTTTGGTTACGCAACCTTTAGAGGGAACACTCCTTTGACGGTTTTTTGGTCGGAATTCAGACACACCCAGTGACATCAGCGGGACATGATAACGCACCTGTTGCTGCACTGCGCACCGCTTATCGTACGTTAAGTGGAATGTTTCGGCAGGCCCCTCTCCGGATGTGATAAAGTTGGGTCCCCTTCCGTCTGGAGCCGATACGATACGACTTAATGACGCGGCCAAATATGCCGCAATGACGGGTATGATTTCTACTTCCTGACGACAGCAATAACGTGCTGATGTTGCAAAATTCCGGACGACGGCTTTAGTCATTGCGCGTGACGCACTGACGGCGAAAGGCGACGAAAAAGTCTCCAAAAGTTGCATCACTCCATTGAACCCCCCCGCCGATTTCGGAACCGGTTCTGGCGCCTGGTGCGGGTGTATGTGTTGAAGTATATAACGTAAACATACATCTGTTTCGGTTTGTTTACACCGGTGAAAAAAAAATGTGGACAGGCCCCAGGTACGTGCTGAACCACCCGGAGCCGGAAAGGGTGGCAAACTCGCAAATAGCGTCTCCGAAGTGAGGAGGAGATACTTCTTCAACCGGTTCGGCCGCGGTTGATATGCTCTTGTCAAGGTCAACCCCAGCTGTGTGCTGCCGAAGGCACTGGGCTTAGGTCATGGTGCCACCATTCCACGAGCGGGATCTCGATCCTAGCGAAGGAGCAGTGAGCAGAAATGTGGGAAAGGAGCGATCGTCAATCATTGTTAAAATTGGCGAATCATGTTGTTGGTAAATAAAACACTTAAAAACCAAACGGCTCACGGTCGCCACGGTTTTGGGGCCTCGTTTCGAACAAGGCGTCTATTGACTAAGCTAATTGACGTGCAGCGCATTTTGTTTGTGCACGGCCCGATGAAAATTGTACCCGCCGGTGCGACCTTTGGGGCTCTAGTAGGCTTTGGCGTCATGATCAGACGACGCCACCATGAGTGGATGCGTTTCTTGCCAAAGACCAACTGTGGCAACACATGGGTTGAAAAGTCCTGGGGACGACGTGGTTTTTTGTGGTCCAAGTTGGATTTATTCATTGACGTAATCTACTCCAAAAAACACACAATCCAATTCCTACGCCGCTCTAACATTTAAACACCACTTTTGTAGAACGTTTTATCTTTTGCCTCAAAATAGGTCTCAGTTTCAGCGATAAGCTCTTCATTTGAGTGAAATTTCTTACCGACATTACACCACGTACATCCCAAAATGCCGAGCCCATAAGCTTTCCAGCCGTCTGTTGTGCTTTTGGGCGGTTTGGACGAGGTTCACCTGTTACTCTCTCTGCTCAGGTGACGATCGTTTTTATTCCGGAATGAAGTGATTGACCGACATATCAACACAAAAGTTCATGCAATATACATTCTGTCAAATAAACTAACGGGTTTTGTGATTTTGAAGAAAATGCTTTATTCGATTTTCTTTATTTTTGTTGCGTTACCCGGGATCAACAGTATGAGAAACTTGGTAAAAATGTATGGCAGGCCAAGAAACTATTAATCTTTTGCTAGAGTTCCGTGAGTTACTTTGAGTTGCTTTTGAGGTGAGGTGCGCCTTATGTTCATGAAATATTTCACGCATTTTTTCAATGTGAACGTTGAAGCCAAATTTCGGCATGTTTTTTTTGCCTTCCGAAAATATGGCTAGTTTTTCGACAGCGGATCAAATTTTGACAAAAATGGCACTAGAAGGAGAAGGAAAGGAAACTGAAAAATCAAAGCAAACACAAACGAACTGTCATTTCACTCACTGAAAGTCACGGAATTTTTCGTCCAAAAGCTGCTAGTTTGGACGCTAGCACATCAAAAAACCTGTAGAGAAAACTTATACTGTGGATGAGTCGTTAGGTTGCTACACATGTCAGTGACTTATGGTGAAAAGTTCAGCCATTTTTAATGATCAGTTAATTTTTTACAGCTGTTTAGCTTGAACGTGTTTTGGCTCATCAGTGATTTCTGTCTTCTCCCAAACTAATTGACCACGAAGCGATAGTTTGAGTTTTGGAAACAGGAAAAAGTCTTCAGGGGGCAGATCTGGGGAATACAGGAAACGGTATTTTTTCCTATCAAGAATTAGTGTTACGTTAAAACACGAAATTGTGCTTGAGCCATTCTTTTCAAAATAACAAAAATAGGTGTCACTGTTAGAACAATAACTCGCAAATTTGTAAGTACAATATCTTGAAATGTTAACAACTTTCTTTTGAAGCTTAGTACATTAACTGACAACGCGATGAATGTAATAAGATTAGTATCATAAGATTAGTAACATTTATGGGTTAGACCCGGGACTTTTTATCCTAAGTGCTAGCTGCCTTTCTCACCTTAGTGGCCACACACCTTAAGAAAACGGAACAAAAAGAGACTTCGACACCGAAGAGACGCCGGACAAAAACTACAGGTGATCGTTCGATGTGACGAATGCCATGCCACCGCAGGCTACTTTCTAGTTTCAAGGCTGCCGTCCTTTTTGGACGATGGGCGGACCGACGGGGGCGCGGGCCAAGGCAAGCCATCGACCGCCCTCGAATTCGCGAGCGGTGTAACCAATCGCGAATCGATCACTTCCGAGTGACGGGCCCGAATTAGTGTCGTTGTACGCTTCGCAAGTGAACCGTGCCGGTGACTCAAAGGTGCGGACTGAGAGACTCCAGCGACACATGAGTCGCGAGCCAAGTACGCTGGTGTGCCTCGAGAATCGATTGAGTAGTGTGATTATACTACTATCAGGCCAGACTACTCTAAAACAGTGAATGGTGTGATCGGCGAAGGAAAAGCTGCTCTCCGATCTGAGAGTAGTTGGCGATCGTGGGGAAGTTCCTACGTAGGTCTAGACAGCGGAACCGCTTCATTTGCATAACCAGCAGTCAACCCTCTCCGGAATCTGGTTTCGAGCTCTTGTTTGACTATTTATAGCAGGCGATATACAGCATGCCACTTACCTCATTAGTCCATTAAGACACTAGCAACACTAGCGAGGCGGCGAGTCGGATCTTGACGTAACCGCCAGACGCCGCTGTCGGGCCCTGTGTGCCTACCGGCACGTGCTCCCAGTCATAGTGTGTGCGGTTCTAGAGTAGCCTATACTACCTTCTTCCGGTGGCCATCAGACTCCAGGGAGTGGAAATTTCCACCCGTTCATGATGGACCGCGGGAACGCTCATTTCTGGTCTGCATTAGGCTGTGGAAGTTGGATTGGATTGCTTTCAGTTTCCGAAGCGGTACCACCGATTCCTGCACTCAGGTCTGAAGTGTGTGCGCCCCGAAATCGCAAGTGTAATTAGAGGCCCCATAAAATGTAGGCTTCGCCGCGCAGGCGGAAGCGTCGCGTCTTCCTTTTATCAGTCTCCTCCCTACCCGAGCCAGAGCAAGGCAAAGATCGTATCGGCGGTGCGGTCGGTTGTGTCTCGAGTTCTCGAGAAGCTTGGTGCGGGGTGTGCCAATTAATGAAACTGACATTGGCGCAATGTCAAACATGCGCGGCTGCGCGCTACGTCGCTCGATCCTCGTCACATTCGCCACATGTGCCCCATGTGAAGAATGTTTGCCCCCCTTTTTTGGGGGGTGTGTCACTGACAGCGCACGTCAGCGGCTCACAATTTGTTTTTCGTTGTTGCTCCTCACATACGCGCACGGCTACATGACGATGAAATGGGACTTCCTTCGCTTCTTTTTCCTGTACCATTTTGACCTCCGATTGATTGGCGGTGGTCGCAACCAGCGGGTTTGGTGGTTCTTCCGATCCAGCCGACGTTAGGCCAACAGACTCTATGACGTAAGCGCACCAAACCTGCTTGTTGCGTAACCCGCAAGGCATTAGTGAGATCGACAGAGGACGACATCGGTAAATCATCGAATTGCGTGCCTTAATCTCGCACGTGCCGCCGCTCGGACCCATTAATCAAGCGATCCTTGAGCGATTGCATTCTCGATCGAGACAGAGTCGCGGAACCTGTCAACCGGACACGGAACGAGTTGTCGATAGTTGAATTATTGGTTGCAATATTCATATTGGAGCTGCCGCTGTCTTGGCCGTTACTGGCAGTGGGAGTCCAACCGCAACGTCCAGGAATGTGTTAGACTCGATCTTGGCCTCATGTACCGGAAAAATTCCAACGATTGACAAGCGTTCCAAACTGAAGTCTAGTTCCTGGCGTCTTTCAGTCCACACGAAGACTAAAGGCACGACGAAGTTGGCTTATCAGACGTTGGCTTTATAGATTAATCCAACCAGCTTTCGTCGATATCGTGCGCCAGAAAAATGGGTGTGTGGGGCGAACTATGCCCTTTGGAACTAATGGAACGACGATGCAACCGCGACCGGTAATCGTATAATCGTGACTTTGAGGAATTTCCCCCGGGCAAGGCCGTTGCAAAGTCCAGGTGCGTGTTGCGCCATTCTCAGGACAAACACCAGGACTAATTTCACCTGCAAAGCGTGTTCCGAGAAAGTGTTTCGTCACCGGACGATAACCGCCAAAGGGACGTTCCCCGTGTGGGTGTGGCTGGTTTTGGTGACGTCAATCCGACGCCACGTGTGCAGGGGTGGGGATCGGGACCAACGTACGTCATCAATCGTCTCACATGATTTGCGCGCGCTATTAATGGACGGCCGGTGCAGAGAAGGTTTTGGAGGTGGTGGTCATGGCACCTGTCTCCCGATGCTCCGCGGAAGTCTATTTTTTGCCTCGTAAACTTCGAACCACGGTCAATTCGGGTGTGTCTAGTCCCCAAGCTGGTGGTAGTGAGCGAATTCCTCCCATGAATGATTCATCCTGTTTCGGCGAACTATTTCGGGGCTTGATCGCAACCGTTGCGATTGTGTGGCCCACGCAAGATTGGCCGTAGATGATGAAATCCCAAAGATACTAGATTCCAAAACAGACGGTCAATCGAGATAGATAGTCAGCAAAAACAACTCAAAGCTGGCAGCTGGTTGACTCAGCTTTGGCGAATATTCACTAATGAATGTTAATTCATAGACGACCGCGTCGCGTGCGTACGATCTGCAGAGCGGCGCAATTCGCGGTTTGGCGTGTGGCCGTCAATTCTGGAACCGATGATCGACGCCGGTCGAAAGTTGTCACCCCGAAGGAGGTGCCGCGGTGCCGGCACGGATCAATTGATTTTACTGAGAGCTGTCAATTGTCGTCCCAACCCAGGAGATCGGTTCGTTCTGCGACGTTCGGTGACGTTGCGGCTACTCTGGGGGCAGATCGCACAATACACTGATGACGTGCGATGCGATTCGAATTGTGCCGCGAAGGCATAGTAGAGGCAGTGGAAAAATACTTTCCAAATAAATTCTGCAAACGTCACCGACGCTCGCCATTCGCCACGCATCGATCAGTTGCTCAAGGTTGATGTAATAAAAGGCGATCGAGTTGGTTGAAATCAATTTGCGGAAAATTGAATCAAGCGCTGCTGTGATGGTTCCATGGCAACGGTATTTGACAAGTGACTTATAAGGTCCAATCCATTTTTTTACATTGAAAGATCTGATACTGGACTGAACACGATGGTGGATAATGACACAGAGCGGTGCGTAATTCGTGGGGAATCCAATTAAACCATCTTACGACAGTCATATCGACGTGCCCGCCAGCACGTAACCGTTGTCTGTGCCTTTATCCCTATGGACTCGACACTCTTCGCCATCCTCCTATCTTCGGGTCCGGATCAGTCACGTTCACGTTTTCGGCACCGGGGGCTATAATTGAAGCATGGAGCCGCTCAATTTGGTAAATTAATCATTGTTTCGTGATGCTGTTGGAGTGGAAAATTCTGCACATAAATTATGGTTATCTCCCCCCACCGATCTCGGTTCACAGTGGGGAATTTGTATGGCGGAAAGGCGGACATATTTGTTTTTAGGAAGAATCTATGGACGTCTTTTCAACGTGTTTGTTTTATTTGCATGCGTTTTGATTGAATTCAACTTTTCCTGTGTAATACGCGCGTTCAAGTAAAATAAATAAGCTGTTTTTGTTGTTTTAAGGTTTTTATACGCCTTAAGTATGCAATCTGCATTACACCAAACAAATTTAAAGCACTATCGAAGAAGCAAATATCGAATTTCTGCTACAAATCGGATGCCTTATGAGCGCAAAAAAGGATATGAAATGATCGAGGAGCTTTACCCATTGCGTTTGTGCGAATTTAGGAACAAGTCATTATTACCATCAAAAGTATCCAACCCATGAACTGTTATTTAAGCGTTTGATAGAATACTTATTGGTCTATTTCTTCATTCAACCTCAAATCGATATTATTATAGCACTAAGAGTTTTTTATATGTATCTCTAGAATATGTGTCTAATTTTGCGGCATAAACTACTTTCTGACAGCTAATGGATATTAAGATATTCCTAAACCTGTCTATTAAATCTTTAATTAAGAACAGTCTCGCACGCTCAGGATCTGAAAATATTCGACGACAAATGTTACCAGAAGTGCTTATTTCTGATACCTGCCTAAGGTTGTTAAAGATTATTTTATTTTATATTAAACATCTGGTTAGGCGTTGCACTACAAATAGAGCAACGCATACTTGATTAATCCGTGATCACTGATAACACTTAGTTTATCTAAATAATAGAAAAGGCATAAGTCCAATATGTTGTGTACGGCCATTTCATAGACTACAAAAGACCGGGCGTCTCCTTATGCATCAGAAGGTGTTTTCTTAAAATAAGCCTAGCGGATGAATTGGCAAGTATATGCAAGCAAAACATACTGGAAATAGTTTACAATTGCCTAAACTTTGACTGTAACGCCCAGTTTAGTTGCGGAAGGTCGCGGAAAAAGTTTGCTGCATTACCAAAGTAGAAAACTGTATATTTTCGTAGTTTTCTATACTAATTCGTGATAAAAATGTCCTAGTAATGCCAAACATAAACATTTGATTACTTTATATGAAAGAAGGGTTCATTTCCTTTCGAATGATGGTATAATTTGGGTACATTACCGTTGGAGAACTGTGCCAATGATCTCGTTAAAGTAGCTGTTAAAAGCCGGTTTTAAAGAGCAATTTTTATCACTCTTTCGACTTTGACAGACAAATTCTCGGAATTTGCGCAACATGGAAGGCCGAAAATTCAGTTTTGTCATAGATAATTTATCTATTTTAGGATATTATAACTAAACCCTTAATTATTAAAGTTCACTTATGACCGCCATTTCTCCTGTTGTCCCATAGTGCGGTTGTCTTCCAGTTTAATGCAAAATGGCCACCAGTTGTGATCACATTCTTAGGCATTCATTTCGAGGCAAAGAGCAATTAACAAAGAGGTACTTCCCCGGTATCTGTGTCTGTGGCGATGCTATGCGAAAACGGGTATCGCAAAAGAACTGCCTAAAGGTGGATGGCAAGGTGACATTCATTCAACATTGAGTGATTTATTCGCTATCATTGTAATGACGTGTGCTCAGCAGCGTAATATCGTTCCCGCTGTAGCACGCAACCTTTTTATCCATTACACGATGGGGTTTATTGTAAAAATCTTTTCGATTTCTTACCTCTCAAGTCCTTTTTGTTCCCAGCAAAACTAACTGGGTCATAGACTCTAGACATCAAATCCGTTGGCCCAAAAAGGTTGGCCACAAACGGGCCGCCGCTCGTGACGGCCTAATTTTTCGTCCCCGTGTTTCGCCGGTCCGCTTCGAGGAAAGCTGTCATAAAACCGTGCTCTTTGCTGCGAAAATAGTCTTTTCCGCCCTTTACCACCCCGCCAAAAAAGAACGCCAACTTGCCACACGCAGTTGGCAAAATTCGGACCCTCATCGGCCTGGGTGTGTTTGTTTTCATTTGCGTCGAAATTCATCTCGCGCCCACTGATCTCTATCGGCTATTTATATTTCCGATTTACCGACGGGGAGCGCACTCAAGTATAACCGGGGGCGGCGGCGGCGTAGGTTGACAGATTTCGAGCTCGTCACGCCCCACGATCCGGATCGCGAAACGCGGCTCGGGGTTGCCACATTTCGCTGCGCACTAGTAATTATTGCGCTCCAGGATCGCGAGACGGCGCTTCCGGTTCCGACGTGTCGTGAAATGTTATGAAAAAAAAACACAATCTTTTTTTAAGAGAACGGCCTGGAGGTGTGTCCCATGACACATACACACATATAGTAGTGACGACCCTGACCATGGCCACTCACTGACGCGCGCAGCGGAACGAACGGTTCGCGGAGGCAGCAAGGATAGCGCAGCGCGCGCTACGAGGCCGCGATCGCGATCACTGCTCCGTAACACGTGACACGTGTTTTGGTCTTATTGAGCGGGCGGCGAGCGCACTGGCGCCATTTCAATCACCCCCGTGTGCCGTATGCCTGGCAGCAGGAAGGTAG
The DNA here is from genome assembly GCF_943735745.2 of Anopheles bellator. NCBI lineage: Eukaryota > Metazoa > Arthropoda > Insecta > Diptera > Culicidae > Anopheles > Anopheles bellator. Next base: position 42,152,346 of record NC_071285.1, on the reverse strand, counting down.
GGAAGAAGAAATGTGGCAAACTGTTACAGTCATTGACAGCAGCCATCTAGCCGCGGGGCGTCTGATCAGAGCACGGTCACTGATCGGTGATCGCGCATATGCGCAGTAATGTAGGCGCGCGTAAGTGCACCCGCGGACAACACAAGGAAGTGGCGGCATGCTCCTCGGCCACACTCTGCTCCCCAGCACCTCCGATTGCAGCGATCGAGCAGAGTGCAATTAAAATGTTGTTCAACCTCTCCCGGGTCGCTCGGATCACCTGCGATGGATCTGGAGCGCACCGTACGAGATGCGCATTACGTAGCGCCTCCACGCTCCGATCTTACCGACATGCGCACATCGGATTTTGCGCACCTCACGAATTGCTTACACCACGCGGAAACGTCCTTGAGCGCGCGGTGTTCGTTACACACTCGGACCATGCTCCCCCAAGACGATCGGCCGAAAGGACGTAGCGGAGCTAACGGCGAAGAACCGCAACCGGTGGTTTTGTTTTTCGAACTCCCCAAGATCGGACCCTCTCGGATTGATCCTAGCATCTCGATACACTCTGGGCATCTTGTCAACCTTCAACCCGGCGGTGACCATTACGCGGATGTGTTTTCTATTTCGCGCTAACATCGCTCAAACGTGTGCGACAAACGCTGCCGTGAGGAGTAATAACGTGCGTGAACCGGAAATGTTTGACCCTGAACATGTTTTGAAGCGAACCGATAAAAATAGAACGTTTAGCGAACCCTTCTCAGTCTATGTCTTTTTGACAATGCCGCCCCCTGGCGGCGTGATCTGACGTGAACCTCTCAGATGATCTTTCAAACAGCTGCACCCAGTTGATCTGTATTTATACAAGAGGGTATGGTTCAAATCATTGACTTTATTGGCCAACTGACGGCCATCATCGCAGCCATTCGCGGCATATGCGTCCTTTCGCAAAACCAATGCAAATCGTTAACCGCCGGTTGGTTGTGGTTGCGTTGAAGGCGACGCTCTTAAATTGTCGCTGACGCCAGACGCCCAAATAATGGTGGCGTCGCGACTTCTCTCCCCTAACGGCACAAATTGATTAGAGTGCTATCCGTACTAGGAAAGGGCCCGGGCCCGGCCCGCGGGGGACCATGACGCCGTTTTGTCAATCGATACCATCGATCGCGTAGATGATAGCAGCGCGATGCTATCAATTTTGAAATTGGTTTGCTATCACTTCAGCGGCCCGCGACCGGCCGGGGGGGGGGTCCATTTCGAGATTTCGGACCAATTGGACGCCACGGCTCAGAGAGCCGTGCCCCCTTTCGTCAATTGCCAATTGAGTCTTCCAGATTCGAACCATCGTTTGATTCGATGCGCGAATCGACATCCATCGTGTGACGTCCGTTTCTGATGGCATCAAGTTCGCTCCGTGACCATGCAGGTTCTGGTAAAAGTAAAATGGGAATAACAAGAATGATAATGGCGCCAGAGAAGGACCGCTACTTTGTTTCAATTCTACGTTCAATTTGGTGCAATGTTGGCGAAGAACGGCCGACTCATCGAACAAAGTCCTGGTTGTTGAGTAACGGAAAATTATTCAGAAATAATCTCAAGAACCAACGTGCACCTAGGCGTCAGGGATCCGATTTACGTCAGAGTGCCGGAAACACGACTTGCGGGAATATCCATGCGCTCCGTCGTGATTAATTAATTATCAATGCACAATCCGGGTGCACAGAGATGAGACACTAATAAGACGAACTCCCATCAGCCCGTTCAATATTGATGCGTATTATCGAAAAGATCACTTTCTCTCCGTTCACACTGAATGTAGATCGTTGTCACATAATGGCCATCACCAATCGCAACATGTTGTCGGTTTTGCGTCATTCTCGGAGGCGCAAACACCTCCGACGCCCGTCCCACGCTGCTGCATGCCAATGAATGAATGCTTCAATGAATGGTGCAAATGGGGTGTTTTCGTTTTAAGCTTCTATCATTGGTTTTATCTTTTTGAAATGGAATAAAGAGAAAGCGAAGCGAATGTTTTGCGGCAAGTTCTCGTACTGTAACTGTAATTTCTCCGAAAGTTGTTGCCCAAAAATTGATCAAACCCTTTTTTTCAACAGTGACGCAAACGCACGTGGTGGCTGACGCAACGGGAGTCAGAAAGAATTCTCGTTTGAAGCATGTTTGCGTAATGGCACACGCTCTCCTAAGACAGGTTTAATTTAAAATTGAGGCGGATATCAAACCGGGAGACTTCATGGTGAAATGATCATTGGGGGATCATTTCGAAATCTGGCTTGAAGATCGCAAACATTGGAATGCGTGACTGTTTCGGGTTGCTTTCTTGTCCCCATTCCGATTTTAGGTATTTGATCGTGATCGGCGTTTAAAGACAAAACCAACGGAATTAGTTCGGATGGGTTCGATCTAATTAGCAAAGGATTCTTAAGTGGTCCACAATGGCCATATTCAAGTTTTCGTTGTTTAATAAATAAAAAATCGGCGTCTCGGTATTTCCCGCCGGTCATTCCATTCGCAATTAGTCAGCGTTCCGCTTATCGGCGGTAAACTACCATCTGTTTCGTGATAACATGCGGTGCCATATCAAGCAATGGCTATGTTTGCCTTATTTACGATCATAAAACTTTATGGAACTACAATGTCCACGTTCGCTTCCTTCCAGATGCGTGTCTACGGTGCCAGGCGGAAAGCAAAAAGGACACCCTTGGGCGACAGGACTGCGTGGTGGTGTGGGGCGAGTGCAACCACTCGTTCCACCACTGTTGCATGTCACTGTGGATCAAACAGAACAACCGGTGTCCACTGTGCCAGCAGGAATGGTCCATCCAGCGTATGGGCAAATGAAACGGTCTCCATCGCAGCCACATCCATCGACAGCACCTCCGGGGGGGACAGATCAACCAGCTTCGTACTAATAAAAGAGCCACACCAACAAACAGACTGGTGAAACAGATGCACCCAATCGGAATCTCGGGTCGTGCTGTTTTATTAGATTTTAACAAATAAATAAATTTCCCAAACCCAAACAGCGCCATTGATTGCACCGAAACTGTGTCACTTTAATCGCTAATAATTCTGTGGCGAGTTGGGCCAATGGAACGGGCACGGAACCCCCTACACGGTGGCCGGAATGCTGTAGCGGACGTACTTGTCCACCTGAAATTCGTCCTCCCGGTAGTCCTCCTCCACGACGAATACTTGCAGAAAGTTATCAAACTCGTACTTGCGCTTCGTGAACACGTCCGTCAGCTGCAGGTTCGAGATCACGATCAACCCCAGCCGCACCGGGCACACGGTCAGGGGGAATTCCTTCATCTGGCCCGGTTCCAACGCGCCCAGCGCGAACTCGGTCACCCCAGTGTAACCGCAGCCCGGCTTTGCCTTCGTGTTGAGGCCCATCAGCAGATCCATCGACCGTTCGCTCGTGTTCGTCACCCGACACCGGAAGCTGAAGCCCTCGCCGATGCGCACGGTACTGTTGGCTTCGATCACGATCAATCGTAGGTCGCTGTACTCGAGGGGCTGTCCAAAAATGGAAACGGAATTGAAATGATCGGAAAGAAAAGCCTGTTTCGTTCTCCACGGGCTTACACATCGCTGCAGCTGGCTGGTTTGCAGACGGCCACGTTCTCCCAGATTCGACCGCCACACGATGTCTAGCTTGCCGATGTTGTTCGCTGCCTTCAAAGCGTTCGGGTCACGTGCGATCTCCGGTATCGGTCGAATGCAGTACAGAAACTGGCAACTATTCTGCGGCTGTAGCATCGTTTTCGAGGAGAAAACCGACTCCCCGGTCGGTAGAGTGTTCAGCGATACCACCGTGTACTGCTCCGAGCTTTCCAGTTCCACCTTCTCGAGACAGATCGGTCCCACGGTGATGTTCTGTATCTGCGCCTCGAGATACACGTCATCCGTTTCCGCGTTGTAGAATTTGGTTTTCACGTCCAGTGGTTTGACCACCTGGAATTTGAAAAACTTCCGAAACGACTTCTCCAATCCGGCCGGCGTCATGTACGATACCTCGCACACCAAACTGCAAGAACGCCGAACGTTACCCAGATGCCGGATCAGAGGCCGATCGTACTCACATGTGCGTGCCGATTTCCTTCACCTCGTGGTGTATTACATCGTCCAGCGTTTCCTCGGGGTTCAGCGTAACCGGGCCCGTCTTGTCGGCGTGGATCGGGAGGCTAAGGCGGTTGTTGTTCGACTGCAGATCGGCTTTTACCGAAACATTCGAAACCGGGTGCGAGCGGCAGTTGTGCACGCACACGTAGCTGGAAAACATTTCCCCGAGGTAAATGTTACCGAAGCTCTGCGGCAGCAGCATAAACTGGCCGGCGGTAATCGTCTCACAGTCCGCCACGGACGTGGCATCGTTTTTAATAATCTTTTCAAACGAATGCTGCGGTACATCCTTCGGCTCGGCCGTCAACACCTGGGGACTGATGAGGGTTGGGCGCGTCAGTCGCATCACTGAAAATACGCGTGGGATTCGTTAGGAACTGGTCACAAACGCGAAGGGTCAAACCGTTACCTTTAAGGGCAAGCAAATGTTCCATCGGATCCGCCATTGCCTTGCTGTGATATTTTTCCGCTTCTGTTCCGTTTCCGACTCCGAATGAAGTTCTGCTTTGGAACGGAACGTAAACAGTGTCGAGCTGTCAAAATCAAAAGTCAGCTTCTTTCGGTATGTTGTATTTAAATTTTATTTGCATATTGTCTATTCTTATAAAATTACGATCATATTTGTGTGCTGGGAAAAAAGGAAAGGCATCGGTTCAAACTACTTTCAAATGAATCCACAAAAGTGCTTCTCAAACCGTTTTTTTACTTAGAAAAAAATTGATGTTCGATTGGCAACACTGCTCGTGGGCCGTCCAGAAAAAGGCCACATTCACGCCACTGTCAAACTTGTTTTGCAAACAAAAAACAACGCCGAGGAGTGCTTCGTGACGCTCTAATATTTTTGCAGTGAAATTGTTATTTTGTTGCACGAAATGGATTCCAATTCTCCGCCCAAGAACGATCACCCGATGGAGTGTTCGACTCCCATCAATGCCGATTTGTTGAACGACCAGAAACGTCGCAGGTAAGTGCAGAGCGCGAGATCAAGTGTGCAACGACGCCCTAAGCTTTCCCGCTTACTTTGTCCCGCACCCCAAGCTCGTCACGATCGATCAAAAGGAAGCGATTCGACGATGAAATTGTCGAATTTAGCATGAGCACTCCGATTCAGCAGATCAAAAACGTTGCCAACCGATCACGAACGCTATCCCAATCGACAACCACCTTCGGAACATCGGTTCCACCACCACCGCCACCATCAGCACCGACCGTATCGTCGCCACCGGGCACGACGGCGACGACAACCGAATCGCCAACAAACGTTTCAACGGAACCGATCCAAATGGCGGATCCCTTACCACAAACGCCTCTCCCAGCGGTGGTGGCCCCTGCGCCTCCGGTACCGGTGGCTTTGCCACCACCGCCGGCACCGAATCCAGCTACCAGCATTCTGCAGCAGCTCAACTCGAACGCGTCCGTAAACGAAAAGAAGCGCACGCTGAAGAGCAGCAAGAAGAATAAGAAGAAAAGCACCATCCAACAGGTGGCAACGAAGGATCTCGGACGCTGGAAACCGATGGACGATCTCGCCCTCATCACCGGCATCCTCCAGACGAACGATCTGCGTATGGTGCACCGTGGCACCAAGTTTTCCTGCAAGTTCACCATCCAGGAGATGCAAGTCCGCTGGTGTTCACTGCTTTACGAGGAACCCATTTCTCGCATTGCCGTCGCGGCCATGCGCAACCTGCACCCGGAGATGGTGAAAAGTGTGCAGAGCAAGGCACTGTTCTCGCTGGCCGAAGAGGAACTACTCGGAACGATCAAATCGAACGACAACCCGACGCTCGAAACGTTCCAGGAACTGCTGGACAAACACTCGTCCACCTTTTACGATGCACGGACGCCCAAAGCGCTGCAGAGCCACTGGCAGCTGATGAAACAGTACTCACTGCTGCCGGACCAATCCGTTCAGTCGCTACCGAAGAGTGACAACATTCTGAGTTTCTCCGATGCCGAGGACCTCATCAACGATGCCGAGCTGGCCGAGCCGCGGGATGAGGCACTGGAAACGGAGCTAACGCTTGCGGATCGGAAGAGCAAAAAGGAGATTCGCAGCCTAGAGAACGAGCTGAACCGGTGGAGTGTGTTGGTCGATTCCCTGACGGGCATTGGCTTTTCGCCCGGTTTCGACGCTCAAACATTGGCCGTCATCCGGGGGCGTATGGTTCGGTTTCTGATGCGCTCGCGTGAGATTGTCCTCGGTCGGACGACGAAGGACACCACGGTCGATGTGGACCTGTCGTTGGAAGGGCCGGCGTATAAGGTGTCCCGCAAACAGGGCACCATCAAGCTACGCTCGAATGGCGATTTCTTTATCACGAATGAAGGCAAACGGCCGCTGTACATCGATGGACGCCCGCTACTGTGCGGACACAAAACGAGGTTGAACGATAATTGCGTGATTGAGGTGAGTGAGCAGAAACGGTTACAGCCATTGGCCATCGAAACACTCATGGCCTGTCTTTCTTCTTACAGATCTCCAATTTGCGCTTTGTGTTTCTCATCAACCACGAGTTCATCAATGCGGTGCGGCAAGAGAGTGCCAAAATGAATATTCCTCTCAATTGAACCCCGGGCTCCAGGGTTTCGTATGCGCCAAGGATTGAACTAAACATTAACCGATCATACCTGAACTATGTGTCCACAAACATTTAGTACAATAAAACCGAAACCCAACGGATATTGGGTCCTTTAAACTGCGACCGTTTGCTTGTTTCGATGAACAATTTTCTAAAACATCCGAACCCCGAAAAATTTGAAATGGCAAGTAATAATACTGAAATACTGCAAAAATATTCTCAATAATAAAAATATTCTGACCGTATCATGTTCTTGCGAATGTTTTAAATCCCTCGGGTAAGCCAGAAATGAGATTGATATGAAGCGTGGCTACGCACGTCGGGAACAGTTAGTTTTCATTATAATTTTATTACATGGGACAGTAAATCGCATCGGCCTCGAGCTGGGTTGCGAAGCAAACGGGGCCGCAAAGCCCGGCAACCTTCCCTACGGGCATATCAAGTAACTTATCAAGTAATTCTCAGAAAGTTTCCCTCATTTCGTCGCCTCGCGGGGAATCGCCGCTTATTTTTTGTTTTCACCATCCTTATCCTTATCCTTATCCGACTGCTTTTTGTCTTTGTTGAGCGAACCGACGGCGTTGCGGACCGCTTCCGAGTGTGGATCCACGCCGGGCAGATTTTCCAGCACGCTCATCAAGTAGGCCGGCGACACGCCTACTATTTCGATCTCCTCTTCGTCGACCTCCATCGGTGTGTCCTCTTGCTTCTGCCGTTTGGCTGGCTGCGAGATCGGTTCCTGGGCGTCCTGCATCGACATTTGCATCGCGAACGCAATCTGTTCCTCCTCGGTCATGTTGGCAAAATCCGGCATCGCATCGTCCGGCATAATTTCTGTTGACAGTGCCAAAGCCCGCTCGAGCATCGCTTCCTCCGAGTGGGGTTCGCTGGTGCGGGCCGCACCGCCACTGCTGCTACCGGCCACCGCTGCACCACCTGCCGCCGAAGCACTCGCTCCCAGTGCAGTGCCGGCCTCGGCACCGGCGGTGCCCGATCCGCCGCTCTCCGCCGCACTGTTGGCCGTAGCTCGTCGTTGTTCCTCTTCCTGGCGCAAGCGTTGCTCCTCCATGGAAACACGCAGAGCCAGTGCCAGCTCGGGATCTTCGTTCGGATCGACGCCAAACTCAAAACCGGCACCTCCCAGTCCCGCTCCACCGCTGCCATCTTCGCCCTGTATGATGGGCGACGATAGGAGCGCATCGGAGAACACGGAACCACGCGGAACGCACACCAAGTGCGATCCAGTTCCATCCTTACCGTTCAACACGTTCACGAACGCCGTGAACGTGTCGTTGTTCTTCTGATGGTCACCGAAGCTGACGATGTCCACGTATACCTTCTCCTTCTTCAGTTTCTTGGCCAACTTGACCAGCTCCCCTTCGTCGTGTGCCACCGGGGAACCGACAAACACGACAATGCGCATCTTATGGTTCTTACCCTGACGGTGCTTCAGCACAAGATGTGCAATGCGCAATCCCGTCATCAGATTGATGTTGCCTTCCGGATTGACCAGGTGCAGCTTCGAAAGAATGCGGCCAACGTCGCTCGTCAGCGTTGCCAGCACCTCCGTTGTGTTGGAAAGCGTCATCAGCCCGACATTGTTCTCCGGGTTCGATCGAACCTTCGACAGGCACACCAAATTGACGCCATCCTTCTGTGCGTTCAATCGCGTCGGAAAGTAGTCTCCGTTGCGCTGGTAATCGCTATTGTCGAAACAAACCATCGTACTTTCGAGCACCATTTTCGCTCGGACGTGTTTCTGACGCTAGAAATCAGATTGCTGTGCAGATTGCTTTGTTGTTGGTGCTGCTCACTGCAATAGAAGAACGGATTGGAAACGAAATTGTCAAAACTTGCTGAATCCATCAGGCCGTGCCAACTTTTATCCATTACCTTAGGGCTCCGCCACTTGGAATTTCACGATAACAATACACGAAACCTTTCTTCTTTCCGACTACGAAAATACAGACAGTTCCGAACGCAAATTGCTTCGTAATGTCCGAGGCTACAGAATGACGTCTCAGCTTCACGACGTTTGTCGTCTGTCAAATTAAAGTCATTGCCCAGAAGGGAGACGTTACCATAGGGTGTGTGTTATGTATTCGCTCTGGTCCCTTCGATAGCTTCGAGAAGAGAAGTGTACTTTTCAAAGCTATCAAATTAGCCATTTAATCACTCGATGAAATCCCAAGCACTCTTATCTAACTGTAGTATTCCTGTTTGGTCTACTACGATTGGCATTTCAGATGTTGTCATACGCAAATAAAACTGAACGTATCTTCTTTCCAATTAACACATATTAGTATTTGACTGTTCTACACGATAATGGTTCAGCAAAAAGCGCGCTCTATGCTTGTGGATGCTGCTTACAATCGGACCCAAGACATGGATGAGCGGATGCGCATGTAGTCGGGCAGGTTCTCGACCGGTCCGACGGATGCCACAGCTGGGCAGCGATCGAAAATGTACTTCATCGCAGCATTGCGTACATCGCCCGCCGATACGTTTTCGATGCGCCGCTCAAGCTCGTGCAGTGGATCGCGGCGTCCTTGGCGCAGCACCTGACGTCCAATGTCCTCGCAGACGCCCCGCGGTCCTTCCAGGTCGGCCAGCAGGCTCGTCTTCAGCTGACGCTTGGCGCGCTCAACCTCTCCATCGGTGACCATCGTGCAGAGACGCATCCACTCGTTCTGCACGTTGAACAGCATGTCCTCGCACGCCAGCGGGTCGCACACGAAGTAGATACCCCAAAGACCGGTGTCGCGGTAGGTCAGGTTGAACGACTCAAAGTTGTGGCTCAGCTTGTCGTGGGCAGAAGCGACGGCCAGCTTCGAGGCGCTATTGACGCCAGCGCCGTGCGAACGGTCCCACGAACCGATCAGCGAGGCTGCGACGGACAGCGGCAAAGCATCCGACTCGTTGACACCGCAGCCTTGTACGGCCACGGCGACATGAGCCAATGGCACGGAATCGTCGCGGACGCGCACTTCCGAGCCGGTGTACCGCACGGGCGACAGAGTCGGCGCCTTACCGTCGAACGTTGTTCCCACTTTGCCAAGGTGCTGCTGAGCCAGTTTCTCCAGCTCGCTTTGGCGTACGTCTCCGGCCACGGCCAACACCATTCGCGGGGCCTGGAAGTGCGAATCGACGTACCCGCGCAGATCATCCCGCTTGATTGCGCGCACGTTAGCGGTCGGGCCCCACACGCTGTTGGCAAGGGATGTTCCCTGATAGGCGGTGGCGTGCAGGTGGTCAAACACCACGCTGCGCAGGTTCTTGGCCGCCACTTGCTCCATTTCGCCCAGTAGCACCTCTCGGGCACGTTTTACATCACCATCGTCGAGTTTTGCGTTCTGCACGACATCAGCCAGCAGCTCGACGACCTTCGGGACATCCTTCGAAAGGCAGCGCGCCTGAAATACGGTCTCTTCACGACCGGTCGTTGCGTCAACACTGGCCCCCAGACTCTCCAGTTCCTGTTCGAAGGCCGACTGCGAGCGCTTGGTCGTACCCTTGAAGGCGACATGCTCGAAAAAGTTGGCCGTGCCGTTGTTGTGTTTGTCCTCGTACCGCGAGCCCGCATCAACGTACAGACCCACGGTGGCCAGCTGCGTCGGAAGGGTTTCACTCGCCACGCGCAGACCACTGTCCAGTGTGGTTACCTCAGTCGCTGGTTCGTTCGACAGAGCCGACCGGAAGGCAGCGGCGTACGACGAGGCCGCACGCGCCCCAACCAGTGCCGGGCTTCGAAGGTTGGCGGAAATTTTCAACAGCGATGCCATTTTTTGTGTCCCCTTTTCTGCACAAACCGCTGGACTTTTCGACTTCGTTGAAAATCTGCTGTTACGACAAACTTTTCGTGTTATCGTTGGATTTTTTGCACTGTTTTTTCTTCTCGCTCAACTGTCACGGGCGGATGACAGCAGAGCGAAATTCGCCAAAGGCTCTGTTACCAAAGGGATCGCAGGAAGCTATCTACTGTGAAAAAGGAACGCATTTTTAACGCATATAATAAAAGCAGTTTAACACGGGATTTAATTTGTCGGTAATAATCGGCACTAAGTTTAATTCGTTTGGCCATTTCATTGACGATTTATGAACAAATTTACAACAAATTTACAGGTAGATTATCGCGGCTCATGGGTCGGTGGGTGAAAAAAGCTAAATACGTGCCAGCCATTGGGCGGATCATCCTAGTTCACTAGGATGTTTTTCACCACGAACCGGGAACTGTTTTACACACATTAATGGCGAGCTGAAGGGCGATTTGTGTACATAAAAGAGTATCATATATGAAGCCCATTTGCCAAGTTCGGAAACATCCATGCGATTTAGTTGTGCCAATCAATTCCTATAGATCCGTTTTCTTGTTTTGCCGAGTCGACTCTTGTTCCATCCACTTCCGTATCTACCATTTTTGCGTCGGATGCGTTCAGGATGGCGAATCCTTCGCACATCTCCTTGCCAATTCGCTAAATTTCCCACTGGACCCTCTTTCGCGGACTGCCACTAAGATGGGAAACGCGAGCCACGGGCGTAGAGCGCACGAAACGAAGAAGAGAGAAGAAACAATCGGATAAGTTCAGCTGATGTACCTGCGTGGGGAGGCAAACAACATCGATAAAACCGCAATGTGATCAACCCGTCCTCCTGCGCCGTTTCGCTTGCGAGGAATGCACAGACGTTAACCCACTGCCACCGCCACAATGCGTGCAATTCATGATCGTTATGTTGAAGGCAGGTAGTCGTCGGCCGTCTTACTGGATCCGGACTATTTCCGGTTTGCTTTTCAACCGTATTTTTCCACTAAATGCTACACACAACTGTGATAAAGTAACGCAATCTAATGAATGGAAAAAAAACGTTGGTGAAACATGGAAGCAGAAAGCCATAAAGTCATACTTACGTAAAATTAAGTACTACTGTTAACTACTACGACATGCGTTCGTCTACGTAACTATAAGTACGAAGATTAAGTAACCTGAACAAACATAAGTTTAGATCCAAGCAAGCTATGAGCTACCGTGGATTAACGAAAATGCTAAATGTGGTGAAAAAGATTTGATTGTAGTGTGTGACATAAATAGCCTCTCTCTTGTAACGATGAGTATGCTTCGAATAAAATGCACTGGCTTCCTTGACCAATGCTGCAACGCACAAAACACGTGCCACATGCGAAAGTGTGAAGAAAAGTTAAAACGAAAAAATGGTGACAACAGCAACGCTTTACATGTCCAAATCTTCGGTAGATTCGGCTTCCCGGAGAAGCAACCGTTGCTCCGATTTCTTCTTGTTCGGTAGCTTCTTCACCGTGCGCCGATTCCGTACGCCGTCCTCTTCGTCCATCATGCGCAGAATTGTGGTCTGTAAGGCAGTTCCAAAAAGATTCACATTTACAAAACCCGTTGACACTCTCCGGTGGCAACAGATACCTGATCGGAGCAATCCATCGGAGCGACGGAAATATCGCGCACGGCACGGAAATTACCGCAATTGTTCAGATGCTCGTTCTCCAGCCGAAAGTAGTTCCAGATGAAGCGCCTGAAGACCTCTAGCGGGCTGAGGATCGACACGATGATTTCACGATCGATATAACCCATCTCGATGAGGCTCATCGAGAGCGTCCAGCCGAAGCGTAGGATAAGGTCTTCGACAATGGCAAAGTAATAGAACCACTGCAAGATTCTCGTTAATCACATCGCCCTCCTACAGACCACCAAGTCACCGTACTTACATTCGCGCTGTAGACAACTTCATCGCGCAGAAACTTATTATCGCTGGACTTCGAATCGAACAGACCCCAATCCATCTTGATGTCCCAAGTGTAGGCGTAGCACGACGAAACGATGGAGGCCACGATCCACAGGTAAAACCAGGGATTGTCGGTGCTCTTCGCGTACTGGCCACCGGTGGCTTGTGTGATGGAGGAAAAGATGACCACGAAGAAGGAGGTCGAATACTTGGCGGCATTGGCAAGATGTGGATGGGCCTCGCGTGTGTCGCGAAACCGGCGCAAGCACTGCGCCATCCGGAACCAGGCCGGCAGCATGGCGACGATCGGCCGTATCCAAAGCGAATTGTCGATACACTGGTTCGGGTTCTCGGCATGGTTCCAGTTGCTGATTGTCGAAAAGAAACACAGAAAGTACTGCAGATCGAGAAAGGCCGGCACAATGCTGTTCAACTGATCGGCCAGCCAGAAATCGGCAAAGTTGACGTAGAAAAACGGTGCCAGCACGATCCGGCTCAGGATGCGCAGCGTCCAGAAGCGCGCTTCGTGCCGGAAGGTTTTCGTCGGGTTCAGCAGAAACCCTGCCATCAGCAGATACAATATCAGCGGGCTAAGGTACGCCGGAATGGCGAGTGCATCGGCGTACAGATAACCGAGAACGCTCATCGTCCAGACCACGCCAAAGATGGACGCCAGCTCCATGATGTGCTGCTCGGACAGATGGTTTCTGGGGTCCAGTTCGAAAATGAGTACATGGTTCACCCCCGACGAACGCCACCCGTACACGTTGATGCCCCACAGGAACATAAATTCTACGATCAGCAGTGGTCCGCGGTACAGCCGGAAGGCGACGATCCAATCGGCACGCTGCACGTGAAACATGGCCGACAGTGCGACGGCCACACACAGCACGACGAGCGATCCGGAAAACAGTCCCACCTTGAAGGTGGTCCACGGGCTTTGCTGCTCGCCCAGTGGCGGCACCCGGAGCCGCTTCATGGCCCGCTGCCGATCACCACCCTCGATCTCGTTCGTCACGATGTTCTCCGTCTCGTGGATCAACCGATCGATGTCCTTGTTGACGTAGAAGTGGGCCGACTCCACGTGCTCGGCCCGCCACCGTGCCCCGAAGTCGACGTTTAGCAGCTTGTCGTGTTTCTTGAGAATCTTCCGGAAGCCGGTAAAGTTGAGGTTCTGATAGTTTTGCAGCAGGATCAGGCTGAGGTAGAACTCGCTGAACGCGAGTTTCAGCTCCTGGATCTTGCGCACCGACACGTTCTTCTTGCGCAGCAGATTCTTTTTCATCTTGTGCAGATTGTCCTTTTTCTTTTTCGTGTTTTCCTCCATCTCGAGCGTCTCGCTCAGCTCCGTCCGCAGGTTGGCGAATTTGCGCGTCGCTTCGGCGAGCTTCTCTGTAATGGCCGCAAACGATTAGTCCTCGCCACCTGATAACTGGAAGATGGACCTACCGGAGTAGAAAGTGTTGATTTTGGCCAGCTCGCTGTCGCAGTACAGGAAAAACTGTTCGTCGAACTTGGCAAAGTACCGCGTCAGCACCTCGGGATCCACCAGCTCGGCCGATGGCGACTGCTCGACGGCGGCGTACAACTGCGCCTTCATCTCCTGCAAAAGGGTAACGTATCAATTTCGAACGAAATTTAAGGTGCAACAGGTGTTAACAGGATTATTTTTCGGGGTGTTCAACAAACAGGCCCTACTCAGTGCGGTAATCAGTTTGGAAGCCGGTGACTTCCACCGATCGAGCCCGATTTGACAACAGGTGGCGACGGAAAGTAGCCCGCGCGGTAGCGATAACAGTCCAGGCCGCCCATCTGTTTTACGCCGACCGCCGCCGCCGACGCGCCGGTGGAACAGCTGATGGGTGGGTCGTTTGTTTACACTCGAAGCTTGAACGCTGTTCGGCCGGTTCGGGTTCGGCCGTAGTATAAACAGTGCCCAGTGCGCCTGTGCAGCACGGGGGAAGGGCGGGAAGGCAGTCACGCTGGCGGGGGGACACGCATGCGCCATCGAAGCGTGTCAAGTTCGGGCCAATTTGTGTTTCCGACTCGCCCGCCGTTCCAACGCAAGGGTCACACGATGGGTCAAACTGCGAAGCAGAGTTTGCATTTTCACTTTCCTCGTAGTTGATGTATTGTTTCCTCCACTCCGGCGTGATGTGCGCCGCCAGATGCTCAGCAAACTTCATGGCACAGCTTCTCAATCAATCGATCGATCGAACGGGGACACTAGTTTCGGTGCACAATCTCACAGCCCCAAACCGAACATGGCGACCGACTCGTCAGCGGTTTCACTCAACATTGATGCTCGCGGTCGTCGTCTGACACATTCATTCGTGCGTTCGTTCGTGCCTCGCTCGCGTTACTGTCGCTCCCCTGCCCCCTCGCGGCCCGTTGCCATGGGCCATGGCGGAAAGCGCGTTCTCTGGTTAGTCGGTTACACTTCAACAGTGAGCACTGCCGGCTGCTCGGCCTGCTGCGTTCGCTGCTTCCGGTTGCGGCAATTTGCAGCAGTTAGTGACCCAATATAGGGTTGAATGAATAAATTCGTCGTACGCCATGTGCGTACCGACGCGGTGTAAGTGCTTCGTGAAAAAGTCGAGATTTATCGTGATAAATATGGCGGCGGTGTTAAAATTGGTGCCACTCAGTTATCGCCCATCTAATGGCGTTAGTGTAACCGTTGTGGTTGGGCCGTTTTGGGCCGTTGATATTGTTGACGATAAACAACCCTATTAGACCCCACTATTTTCATCCTCCTTCGCCGGAAAAGGTGACCTTGACCAGCAGGCATCGGCATTACGGGGTGCAGCCAAGACGCGCAGCATCCCTTCGCACTGCAGCGTTTGCTGCTAACAGGAAAGTTTTTCACCGTCAATCCCAACCGAATCCCTCTCGATGATCGACTCCGTTCTGTGACTGAATGTACTTTGGCACAAACGCACTGTTATCGCACCGCGTGGCCCGGTTACCCCATTGCATGCTGGCGGGCGTAACAACATACGCAAGACGTGTCCTTCGGTAACCTTACCCATCATCATTGATGTTCCTTGATACGGATCTTTCTCTTCGCCCGGCGTGCTACACATGGTGGTTTCTGGATTAGCCGAGGTGTTCAATTTAGGGCCCTCAGCACGTTGGTAAGGAGACTGTTGGGAAAGTTGAACGGCAAACGTCTTTACAGCTGAAAGAACATCTACTAAAATGGGACGCTGTGCACACGAGGGATCCTTGAAAAGCGAAAAGTGATTGATAATCATTGGTTATTGATCTTTTCTAGAATAACACAACACGGTACGTGAGCTGTTCCGTGAGAGATGATAGGTAATCATTTCGCACAGACAGTCTCAGGCAGCTGATAAGATGGCATTGGCTTGCGTTTTTTTTGTTCAACAAACACTTCGGTCTGCTCCCAACCGATGACATAAGCTGTTATGATATATCGCGGCACTTCCAGGGCCGCAATTGAGCTCCAGTGATATCACCGCGAAACGAAT
This sequence comes from Anopheles bellator, assembly GCF_943735745.2. Taxonomy (NCBI): domain Eukaryota; kingdom Metazoa; phylum Arthropoda; class Insecta; order Diptera; family Culicidae; genus Anopheles; species Anopheles bellator. The sequence goes on along the minus strand of NC_071285.1, from coordinate 42,136,394 downwards.
GAATTGGAAACTATTTCACTATGAAATAAGTGACGCAAAGCAAACGTTCACAAAGTATGCTTCCTTGAACTCTAAATTAATCCGACGAAGCGCCACTAAAAACCGTTTAAGTGAGCGTACTGTCGTCAGAATCCGTGATTCTATTTTTGCAACGGAATGTTGAACCGTAGTCGACGGGTTTGGTCAACAGAGTTCTTTGTTTTTATTTTTACGTATTTTGGAACATTCACTTAGCGCCTGGCCTGGTTCACTGATTTGCGTGAGTCCATCAGTGAGTGATCAGCGTGAGTGGGCCATCAGACTTAGCGATAAATTTGTGATCATCTCTGTGGCAATTGTCATCATCATCGTCATCTTACTAGAGCAACCCGGGTTTGAGGATCAAAAGTCTGTAGTAGGATTGGTAATGACTTCTCCGTTCGAGTGCTAGTATGATTCTGGATTTATTGGACCAATTGCACTGCTTACATACTAATTAGAACAAAGACGCACGTTGGCACGTTGACCTGCTGCACTCGCTGTCGGTCCTAAGCTGCTATCTCTCTCGTTTTCGCCCGTATCCTGCGTCCTTCTGATAAGCTCGGTTGTGATCAGAACCGGATTAATCCGGTTCTCCGTAGGCTTGATCGGTAAAGTACAGTGAGTGCGGTGAGTTGGTCGTACTTGGTCCTGCGCTGATCGGTTAAATCGACCTTTCTTTTTTCTCTCGTCCTGGCGCTCGCGGTACGCCCGATCCCCGACTAACGCTAACTACGCTTACGGTGCGATACGCTTGCTCGCTCACGCCTGCGCTTGATCCTTGATCGGTCTTTCTTTCTGATTCTCGTTCCACCGCTTGGATAGCGCGCCTAACGAATCCTTGGCTTGTCTATTGAGTCTAGGGCTCCGAAATTAATTTGGTAGCCTATCCGATCCGTACTCGTGTTTCAGTGTACACCGAGCACGTTTTCGACGTTGCTATCTTTTTCCCTCAACACGACAATGGCGCTGGAGGTGTTTCTCTTTTCATTTGGTATGGTTTCGAGAAGCTCGTTTGAGTTAGATATGAAATTACGTATCTTGAAACCTCCTTTTTTGTGTACTTCGATCACCTGTCGGAGGCGCATTCGATGGCGCTTTCTAGGTCGGTAAAACTGTCTGGGTAATCGTCTACTTAGTGTTGTCTGATTATGGCTGCCTCTGCCAGGGGGTGGGTTTTTGTGTTAAGCTTGGCGTTGTGATTTTTTGCAATTTGAGCGCAAGCTGGTGAGCAGGTTACTCCAAAGGTCATCACGTCGGGTTCCCGGTTTGTGTTCTTGGAGTGGAGTTCTTGTAAGTATTTCCTCTTTTGGCAGTTTTCTGAGATACCCCTTCCTTTGGTGATCTTGGAATGTTTTCTTCACCCAATCCCGAAGGTGGTCATGCTTTTTTAGTTGCCTTTCCAGGCATTGCAAACGGGAAAAAGTATTTTGATAGCTTGAAGGTAGCGTCGTGTCATCAGTTTTCCATAGGAGTCCGACCTCGTATTGTTCGCCTCTTCGTACTAGGGTTTTTTCTATAATTTCATTCGTTCTTACTTGTTCCGAAGGCAGCAACTGGTTCGTTGCCCGAACTCCGAAAGACTCCGTGGAAAAATATTTTCTGATTAGATTGTTCATGTTTTCTTCCTCTTCATGGATCTTGGTTCTCCGTTTGGCCTCTCAGTGATTTGCTATAGTCTGCTCCATGAGCGTAGATGAGGACCCGAAGTCTAGTAACGCAAACGTTTTTACTGTCCGGTGCCTGTTCCTTAGTGTTACTGGCACTATTTGGTAGTAGACCTTGAACCCGCTGTAATGATGCAGGATGGGTCCGTCGGTCGGGATGTGGAGCAAAGGATGATGGTTCAATGTGCAGCTATCGGTCCCGCATTCCCTTGCTGTCCAGCAATCACTTTGCTTATGTCCGCTAGATCGCAGGCATCCTTGGCATAGGTGGAGTTTTACGGCGATCTCGTATCGTTCCCGGGCGGTTTTAGCCTTGAACTGTTCACAGTTCCCTTCCAAGGGGCAGGATGGTCAGGTTTTGATTATGCAAGGCAACACCGAAAAGCGGACCCGCTGTGTGGGGTGGAACCTTGCGAAACCGGTTCTTCCAGGCGGTGAGCCTTCAATGAATCGAACCGCACTCGTGGCCAGGGCCAAGGGCGAGGTCAAGCAGGGGCCCGGTTCGCTGATGTTCATATTTCACTACGCCCATGTCCACAGTTTTGGCACTGGCAACATGGCAGACGCGGTAAATATGGCCCAAAGGAATTCGCGTAGATTTGCGCAGTTGATTGGGCGATATGAACGATTCCGTCAAACCGATCGTGTACCGCCAAATGGACATGTCATGCAAGAAAGGTTCCTCCGCCACAAGTGACGTAGGGCGCGACTCACGTTACGCTCGGTCATCAGGGAATTTGGTCGACGATTATAAGCTTACGAGTTTTTCCTGCGTTACTTGAGCCGCACAAAGCGCCCGAGGAGACGTCAATGAAAAGTGAGCAAATATTTAGCATTCAATTTCAAGATGCTAATGGCGGTGCATGGAAAAACCTAAACCTGGTTTTGGGCCTTGTCTGAGAACTCTATTGAAACTCTGTTGGTCATAATGTCGAACGCACAGCCTCGTTTCTCTTCTACGTTCTGTACCGATAAAAGTTCACAAAACAGCGCGAAGGGACACAATCCGTAGTGTAGCGCATCATCAGCCCTCTAATCGCCTGCAGGTGTTCCCCCAGAGTTGGGCACCTTTTTCGTAGCCCGTGCGCTGATAAGCCGCCGTTTACGGAACGTTCGTTCATTTATCCATATCAAAACACGATAACACGTGGTTATTGGATGACAAATCACAAACACTTGCACCGCTGGGGGCAGATCGCCACAATTTGCAACCTTTGGCACGTTGCTTGATTTAGTTGCGTTTGATAATTGTTAGTCATTTTCGACACTTTTGCAAAAACCGAGGTAAACTAACAAATTTCTAGCGCCACGATGTGACCGTAATCATAATCATATTGAGTCACCAAAACTTCAAGACTTCAGGGCCAGCAGTGGGGAGCGCGGTCCATGATGCGCCACCTCTATGCTCTATGCTGTGCCGAACATTGAACCGCGCGCTCCACCAGCCCCCACCTTCCCCGAATACCGGTGCGCTGTCTGCCGTTTCTCACGGTTGCCGAAAAGATCCGACAGTGGGAGAGAGCAAAAGAGATGAAGTAACAGATGACGAGGAAGAGCGCCGAGTGGGGCACTAGATAACGAGTGCGTGAACGGGACAGGCTGCCCGAAAATACGGGTTGGCGGCCAAACCAAGTTCGCACCACCAGTTTTCCGTTTGACGTCGTGTTTGGTCCGCGGCCTCGCAAAGCCATTCGCCGATATCAGTGTTCGACGCGTGTTCGCTGTGTACGGGTCACTTCGCAGCAGGATCCCCAGGAACCGTCCCGTGGTGGTGGTGATTTCGCAGACGGGCGCCAGCACGTGTTCGCAGCCGAGAAAAGTTTCGGTCCATTAGTGTCGGTTTTTCGCGGAAAAACGGGAAAAAGTTTTGGGCAGTTCATCGAACGCGGAGTGTTTCGCACTGCTGAGAGCTGCCGTTTCTCGTAGCAATCGCAGCAACCGTGTAGGCTCTCTGTGCACCGCCGTCTAGCCATCTGTCTCGTGGTTATCCGAAACGCGCGGATAAATCATCGAAGGCGGCGTAGGTTAGGTGCTTTAACCTTCGAAATTACCGTAGCTTTTGGAGCTCCCCACTCGCGGTGACCGTTTGAATGGTGTAAGAAAAAACCAGTTCCTGGCCAAGATTCACCAAACCCGAAAATAAATACTCGAACGGGGCGTTCCAAGTGCGGACAAATCCACGCACGCACACACGCGCCAAGCCAGCCGTTTGGTTCCGAGTGCGATTTTGAGCGTTGCCCGAGAGCGCCACACATTTCGGCGATTACGACATCCCGTGGATCGACCTTCAATCGCCTTCGCAGCCAGCCGGCCAGCCGAGAGGTGGAACTGGGCCAAACAATCCAACCATAAAATAGCCTCCTCTGTACGATCGTTCCAGCTTCCAGTCATCACATTTGAAGGCGCGGCGGCAGCAGCAGCCCGGTGCCAGTTGTGGAATCTGTTGCGGAACCCCACCGGGTGACGACACGGTGTTGTGGTCGGCCCGAGAGCTGAAGGTGCTAATTTGTGGGTTAATCATTTGCTTTGAACCGCGCACGGGACAACGACACGAGCGCGTCGTGTTTCGGCACCGCAAACCGAGCGCTGTTCCGAAATTCGAGTGGTTAGAAAGCATCGTGATCGTGCGGCGGCGGATTCTAGAAAGCGGCCAAGGAGGGATTCCGAAACCCGAAAACTTATGAATGTACGGACAGGTCCACCGCGATAGTTAGAAACCCTATAACCCTAATCCGCGTCCTTGGCTGCTGTGACCGGTGATCAGAGTGAGTGAAACGAGATTCGTCCCAACGGAGTAGGCCTTAGCCCAACGGAGCAGCATCGCTGTTGGGTCGTAGTTTTTAGTGTACACTGTGCCGCCGTTTAAGGCGAACCAAGCAGAAGCTGTTTAAGTATTCCGGAGAGCGGATTTACTGTGAGACGTGCCGTGTTCGTGCAGGATACATACTCTACGTAAGCAGCAAAAATGACGCTGGCCGAGTTCCTTAATCCGTCGCCGGAGCAGGTGGACGAGCTGCGGCAACTTTTCAAAGAAAAGCTAGTCAAAGACGCAGCCAAGATCCCAGGTACGTAGCTTGCGTTCTTGCCTTCAGGTTATCAGCGGACATTTGCGCTATCACAGGTTGGTTGTCCCCGGTTAGGTCAATTGCTCCAGTATTTTGCTGAATTATTTTTTGCGTTTCTAGTGACTCACCCAACATCAGCTGATTGAACGGAGCACTCGAACACGTTTGATTACACTTGATAAGCTTTACTGTCTTGGCGGTAGCCATGGAAGCCGATGAGTCGGAGGATTCCTTTCTGGTCCGCGTTCGTTAGGTAGAAGGTAGGAAAAGGCTACGAAAAGGGATATTGTCTCCGAAGCGAATCAATCCAGACATACGAAACTCTTGGAATTGATTTGTTCTATTTCAGTTGCTCTCCCTGTTATCGTTGTGATAAGGTTTATGCGATCTATCGTCGGAATGACTCACAACAGCGAGAGCCTGGCGTTTCCAATTGATATCCGATCTTCTAACAAGGCATGAAAAAATGCAGTAAGAACCCAGAAAGGGTGTTTCTTTTTTGCTCAGCCTGCATTTTGTTGTGAAACCGTTTCGATCCACCGCTAAACACATCGCAACACTTCATTTTGTATGGATGGATGTTTTAGCAAACGTTTTTCGTGCTTTAGTCTATTGGCACATTGATAAACCGCGTAACAGCGACACGTGAGATGTTAAAGAGGACACGGGTGGCGATGGACCATTCGAACACATTTACCTCATCATCGTTGCTAAATCCGCCGAATGGGTCAGCATCACGGTGCACCGCACGGAACACGAATTTCGTTTGAAATCCTCCCTCTTGCCATCCTCCCACTTCTTTCTCGGCACCCACCGGCCATCGGCAGGAGTTTTTCTTGCCGAAAACGAGCCGCTGGACCGTGTATCGTCGAAGCCTTTCCACTCGAAGAGCCGGACCGTGCTGACGCCACCGACAGGACTGAAGATGTCGAGGCAAATAGACAAACGATGCGGACAGGGTTTCGCGAAGCCGATGAGTAGGATAAATATTCGTAAGCCGTACCCTTGTTGCTTCAACATCCAGCCATGGTTCCATGGTGGTTTTTACGGGTGCCGTGAAGTGTTTGCTGTCCGCCGATGACCGATGCGTGAAGTATGGAGGAACAATGTCCACATTTCTTCGCTATTTTGTTTTCGCTCCCACCGTCGTGATGTAAAAAGTTTGATGTACGATTGACCTTTACACCAACGGTGTTTTGTAATGTTTTGCAGTTAGATTTAACCAATTAACGTGCAAAAGTTGGCCTTGCTATTTGCACAATAGTTTTATTAGTCTAACAGAAATTGGATAAAATGGTTTTAAGTTGGAAGCAACAAAGTTCTTATTTTAAAAAGAACGGAGGCTATTCATGAAATCTTGATTATTCCCTGCTGTGTCCGTGCCTTTCCATTATCGTTACTCTAGGCTGCCGAGACATTAATTCGAATTCTGATGAAGCAACATGAGAAAACATCTTCAATCGACTTCAACGCGTAGTCCTCGTTTGGCCAGTTTATCTCCCACTAGAGACTAGATTTGCCAAAAGGCTTTTGTTGCAATCAATTTGAATGTTCTTAACCATATCGCCTCGTCTTTTCCTTCCATTACTTCCAGCTGGTGGATTCCATGAGCACGACATGAAATGGGTGTTCGAAGGTGACGGATGGTTGATAAAGTTTCTTGAGAACAACGACATCATCATGAAAGACTCCTTGAAGCAGCTCTGGGAAACGATGGAATGGAGAAAAACATCTGGCATCAATGGTGAGTGGACAGGAGCCACGCTATCGGCGTTCGTAGCGGTTTTCTTAACTAATAGCGTGCCAATGTTGAATATTTGCAGAGATACGAGAAGACAACATCCGCATGGAGTACGTCAACGATGGACTGATGTTTCCGCGTGGTCGCGATTTGGACGGAAAGACGGTGTTTATCTTCAAATCGAAACTCTATGTTCGGGGGTCACGTAATTTGGACGATTTGAAGAAGTGCTTCCTGTACTGGATCGAGCGGATAATTCGCGAAGCAAACGATGATCTCGTGACGATCGTGTTCGATCTCACCGACGCAGGCTTAAGCAACGTAGATATGGATTACACGAAGTACATCATAAATACGTTGAAAAACTATTACCCATGTTCGCTCAACTACATCCTCATATTCGACTTGCCATGGATATTAAACGGTAAACAGGTTTTGTTGTTGATAATTGTTTGACATTGTTCCGAGCTCGTCCTAATACCCAATACCTTATTCACGTTACTTGCAGCCACATTTCAAATTATAAAAAAGCTTCTACCTGCCAAAGCCGTCGATAGGCTGCGAAACATTAACAGCAAAAACATTCGCGAGTACATTGACGAGGACAACATGCAAAAGTGTTGGGGTGGCAAAGATGAGTACGTGTTTTCGTTTGTACCGGAAAGTCGGAAACCGATCGGATCGATGGAGCTCCAATTGAACCACAATAACAACAATGGAATGACGAACGGGTTCATGTCCAAAAAGGTATGTAGCAGCTACATTTATTGTTTCCATTTCGTACACTTTGCCATTAACTTACATAAATGTGTTAAACTAGGAATTATACTACCTCTTATAACAAGGTGTTTTATACATGAAAGATACAGATAGCACGTGGTTGATTGAGCGGCAATTGGTTGCGGATGATTAAAACTAACTCACCGAGGTTTAAATAATGACTCCAAATATGGTTAAAACCGGAAGTTCTTTTACCAACGGATTGGAATATTATTTTCGTGGGTAGAGAGGGGGTTAAAACTTTCTGTTGATAATGTGGTTTGATGTAACACCTTCCATGCATGGTTTAGAGGTGGTTCAGGGTAAGGTGAAATGGTATTTTAGAGAAAATATTTCACCATTGTTTTTGTACTCATTCCATTTTTGGTTGATATTTCTTTCGTTTGGCAGTATTGAATGTTCTGCAGATTACACGCCGTTTCCTAGTCGGACTAGTAGAGATGCACAGTGGAAATCCATGCGATGGGAATAGGAAGGATTACCGCTGAAATCAATTGCTGATTAATTTAGTTTTTAGATAATTCGTCAGAAAAGCTTCACAAAAAGTCGAATCATGACAACACAAAATACTTTACGTATCTCACGTACCTCAAATTTTAAATTTGTTAATAAGTGTTTTTTTAAATCTTTTGTTATGGGAACCTTTCTCAGGAAATGTACTAGTTTAGATATTCTCATTAAATGGAAAAAAAAATTATTAAAAAAAAGGTACCGAACCTCGCTGACCACGTTTCGCCCGATTCAAATTTAAGTGTTTTGACCGTTACACGATCCACGCAATGGGCACTATAAACGCGCCCGAAACGCATGGCAGTTACTCTCGGCCGCTGTAAGCTGTACATAAAACAAACCGTGGTGTGTCAACCCGTTAAAACGCTCAAGTGTGCTGTGCCGCCCACGGTTAGCTAGTTCCCGATATGTACCTCCGCCAACATGCCAACGGCAGCATTCAATGTCTCACGCAAAAGGGGCAAAGGCTCGTCAGGGCGTCGGGGTGTCGTGGTAAGAGGGCACGCAACGTGGTGCTTATGTGGTCACGAGAGAAAGACGATACCGGCCAACCAGCTCAGTAATTTCGCGGCCGTTGATCGCGACAGACACACACAGCCGGTGCGCTTGGTGAAAGGAGCACGCGGCGGCAATCGCTGATGTTAACGAATTTAGCGCGCTTTTGTCGACGTACCGTTTTTTTGCCGACCCGCTTTTGGTGAGCACCTCAATAAAAAACGAGCGTAAAACGCCACGAAGCACCGGAGCAGTGCCTCTGGCGCACTATTAACCAAAGTTCACCCGGGGCAACGACGGGCCCGGGTCTCGGAATCGAACCATCAGTCAATTAGTGCGCGCTCGTGGGTTGCAGTAGTATTTCCGATTGGAGCGATACGGAGTGTGTCCGCTTCCACAAAGCCCTCCTACTTTCGTACCATACCGACGTGCGTTGCGTGTCCCGGTGAGAAAACGGTGAAGATAACCAGTTGGATAAACAATTCAATAAAGACGCTCCAGGCAGCAGAGGCTCAGTGGAGCAATTTACAAACCCGTGTTCCATTCTGGTCCACGGGAGACAGCGACATAGATGGAGAACAGTGCCGCTTGAAGTGTTTCTAAATCACGTGTGTCACGACGGTGGTGCCCGCTTATGGTTGATTTTTTCAATTTCATTTTGGACATCCAAAAATAACTATCGATTGCGCTACGGAACTGGAGGTGCACCATTCCAAAACACCAACGCACTATCAAAATTACAAAGCAACGGCAAGAGTGACCACTAAATCCATAAAAGCTTGATGCAATCGAAATCGATAGACAGCCGTGGTGCACTTGGCTGGCGTGGTTAAAGGACTACAGTGAGATTGTGTTTCGAAGAAGAGCGACAACGCCTTCACGAATCTGGACGTGCAAACTCTCAACCGACCTACAGTGTTGATCGACACACTAGTGCACTTATTTCGACGTGTGTGCTGATAGTGTGAAAAACATGGCACGGGTAATGTTATACACTCCCTTTTGACCTCCCTATTTTGTTCCAACATCCTAGTAATATGCTGTTTGTTTGCACCATCATGCATAGCAATTTGATTGACATTTTATTTGCAATGATCGCGATCAGGATGCCGCACTTTGCTGACCAAAGCCGGCAATTATTTTCCACCACCTCACCGGTTCACCAGTTACGCAAGTTGTGTGGTCCTACCGGGCAAGCATGGGCCGCCTTTCGCGTACTGTAAGATTTCCGCAGATCACCAAAGCATGACCCGTAAACTAAGTACGTGTTTCTCTTAATAATGCCGGCTACGCATTGGCACAGTGCCCAGAGGTTCGGCCGACAGCATAGAAAACGGAGAACGTACCGACTGCCGAGTGGACCTGTACAGAAATTTTGTGACCAACAACTGAAACCGGTTTCGCGTGATGATGCAAACGGTCGAGTGTCCAATTGTTGCTCGGTGAATCCATTTTATTGCACCGTGCGTTACGTTGCGAACCGTGAAGGAAGTTTGCCTAAGAGTCTAACCAATGTCGCTGTGACGGCAAACGGCTGTTGAACGGGAAAAAAACCTCACAACCATGTCCCATCAAGATCTTTTTTGGGGCCCTTGATGCAGCACAATCGATCTCACCGAAAGTATGTGTTCATTGACTCGATCATCATGAACGCACTAATGAGGTTGCCGCAAGACCCCCAAAGACGGCGTAGCCAAACTAAAGCGAGTTTCATAAGAGATCTAGTCTTGCCCCTTAAAGGTCAAAGCAGGCTGCGTTCGGAACTAAACGAATGAAGGTTTTTCTTTAAATAACGCACATCATTGATTTTGAATTTACAAGATCAATGTTTTGTAAAAATACAGAAACAGAAACAAAAGAGGGTAGCTTTTCTAACCGAAAACATTTGACTTTTTGCCCATCTCCAAAGTGGAGAGCTTTACGTGAGCTTTTCTTCCATCAACCCGAACGTTTATGACGCCAGGTTGAAAAGAGCGTTAACATTAGTTTGAAGTTATTCTACCGTATATAAGAGTGCACCTCCAGCATTTATCCCCTTAGTACGTGATTAAAACCGCTGTAAGTTAAAATATTGTTTCACAGCAGCATTTTACATTGTAGTGCAAATTTGCTAGCATTTGACCGTTTGTTGTAAAGTGGCTTGGCAACCGGTTTGAAATCGGTTCGGAACCGCTTGACGGACTCAGCTGTCATCCGTCGACGACAAGCAGCTGGCTTGTTGGAACGCAGGGAAATTGAGCAACATAATTTTGGGAATCGGCAAAAAGAGTGCATTACGAATTGAACGAAGCCAAAATCTGTCAAATAAGCTGTGTGCAGGAAACAATCGTAAAAGTACGCTTCGTTCGTGTTTTGTTAAATCGCGCGGTTGCGACACGAGTACTGTACTTTGTAGTACTTTGCCCCCGAGTAATCGATAATTGCTGTTGAAGGCAAGCCGGCTCCCGACCAAAGTTGCTCTCTAGTGGTTCAATTGAACTTTGTTTTGCGCGAGACTGTTTCGATTGTTGCTCAAATAACCCGTTCCCAACAGTATTGTTCCTGCTAGTGCTCAGTGCGAAAACGCAGCATTTTAACTCCCGACCGCGTCGCCGTTGCGTGTGTGGTTTGTTGCTACACTGTTGTTTGGCTTATTTGCGTCGATATCCAATTCAGCTCCCTCGTGACCCGCGCGAGTTTGTTTTATGAAATAACACCGCACAGACATACCCGCACACTCCCTTTTCGGCATTCCCGGCGCCGCGGACCTACTGCGATCACCCGGTCAAAATCGTGGCAGGAGCTATTTTTAACGCAGTTATAGTCATATATTCTACGCTCGGCTTCGCCAAAATCATCATCATCAGAGGAAGACAAACCAGGCCTTAGAGAAGTTAGTGAGCCAACGAAAGTCGACCCTGACGCATCTACCACCGGCTCGCCAGCATTGAGGGTCAGAAGTGGGGAGCTCTGCCCACCGCTTTTGGAGAAGAAGCGCTCCGGTAAAATAGTGCTTCGAGTACGACAGCTGATGTGCAACACGTTCTTCGTCAAATAGCTACTTCGAGACGAGGCACACTTTACTGATCGCCGACTTTATTTTCTTTCGCCCTTCTTTAGGTGCATTTCGCGAACCTCAGCCCACCGGAATCGCCAATGAACGAATCAGCCACCAACAGTTTCCCAGAGCATAACGACGGTAAGTTCTTCCCTTTCAGCACGTTCCCGCGAGGGCGTAATCACGCACGCATAGCTTATGACCCACAACGGGTTACTGTCAGACAGGGATAGGGAGAGTGTGGGCAAAAATCGATTGCTTTGATTTAAAATTCATCTGCAGCGCTAACAATGCGTTCACTTTTCGCGGGGCTCTCTGACAGTGAGTGCAAAATCGGTTAAAAGTTAGCAGAATAATGTACCACATCATCAATCGTCCGATCGGATGCTCTGATTCAACAAACGAACGCAAGCTGCGAGCTTTTTATCTGATACAATCAGCGACCACCTGCCGGCCTGTTCAGCATTCGTCCGTCGGGGTCTTGGGGTCTTTATCTACAAAGTAGTGTTCTTCCTTCATTTTATCATTTTACAACTGATATGCTACGGGTTTTCTTTCGATTGTAGGCGAAATGCTGCGGATAAAGCCACAGAACAACATCATATTTGCCAAATCGGGCAACGAACTAGTCGGATCGGTGGAAATTACCAACGTAGACAGCCGGGCTGTTTCGTACAAGGTAAACCGATGACAGCGACGCGAGCGATGCAGGCGAACGAATTTAGGACCCAATGTGGGGGGTTTTCTTCTTCGTCCTAGGTTAAAACAACGGCACCGGAGAAGTTTCGTGTGCGGCCAAGCACGGGAGTGTTGCTGCCCTCTGCCAGCGTCACAATAAACGTGGCACTGCAACATGGCCACCAAGTGAGCGCGATCAACCGGGAGAAGTTCCTGGTGATGTGTATGGGGATTTCGAACGAGCTGTCCAACAACCCGCCGGAACTGGCTGAGCTATGGAAGGTAGTGAGAAGCGATTGCGACCGATGATCCTCAGAGAAATCTAATCAACGTTTGTGTCTCTTGTAGAACACTTCTGCCAAGAGTGCTTCCGTGGAGCAGCACCGACTCAAATGTGCGCTACCGGTTAACTACGACGAAAGCGGTCTGGAGGCCATGTTTGCCAGCACCGGAACTGGCCACGGCACCGAGCAGTATGGTGGTCCGACGTCGTCGGTGTATGGCTCGGGTGGTGTTCGGGGTGACAACCAAATGCATCTACAGCAAACAATTTCGCACCTGAGCGAGGCAACGCACCGGCTCGAGGGACAGGTGCGGTTTAACCAGAAGCTGCAGTGGATCATCCTGTTCATGTTCCTGCTGCTCTCGGTGGCCATTGCGTACATACTGAAGGTGGAAGTCAAAGCCAATGCAGCCGCTGCACATTGTGACAGTATGGAGCACCACTAGGGCGCCGCCGTTACGTTAGGCCACTCTCGAAGGGCGTTCGATCGCTTTAACCGTCGGTATGCGGTGCTGGTGCCAGTTCGTTTCATTCCTGTTTTTCCCCGTTATGCGAAGCTTCTTTTGTTTCCGCTCTACCGCCTAAAAGGATGCGGGGAGTCCCAGTTGCCCGGGGAACCGAGCCGACCGAACCAACCGAGCTTTGTAGTCATCCTTTCCCTTTGCCGTTACTTTTGTCCCGCCTGTGTTTTGGTAATCCCTTTCCTTTTCCCAACCCTCACGGGGGGATTTTATTGTGTAATTATTTATTAGGTGATCGTTAGGTTAAATGCATTTGGTTCCGTGTATCCTTTTTCCACTACGAAATATGTTTGTGTTTTTGAAGGAAATAAACATTTACAAGAAAACCTAATTTCCGTGAATTTGCTGAGTTGTCTTTGCCGACATCGAGCTTCGAACGCAAACGGTTTTCCCGTCACTCACCCTTCGGAAACGGCCAGCAATCGAACCACTTGTCACCAGAGGGTGCTCACAGACTCACAGGCGCCCTCACACATAATTCCGCCGAAGTACAGAGAACTGAACAGTGAAGCTGCGCTATCGATTGAAAGAGAAAAAGTGGCAAGAACGGGTGTTATCTAAGCAAGGTAAGCGGAAAAAGGGAAAAGATGGTTCTGTCGTTCTTCCGTTTGGTGTTCTGAATTTGTTTTCCAGAGCGAGTGGGAGTTTTTTCAATGGTTTGATGTTAATGCCGCTAGCTGCGCTAGTCGGCCATATTGAACAAAAAGTAGAAGTACTCCATCTACCTGTGAAATGAAAGATGTAAACAAACGAATACATTCGTTTGTAATCAGTGCAACCAATAAAAAAAGTGCACTTAATGTAATCAGTGCAATAAATGTAATTAGTGGAACTCCTGCTACGTCAAAGTAGATATTTCAAGTTTTTAATTGTTTTGCGAGGCGTTCTGAAGAAAAGGCTTCCAAAATGGCGAGCCGATGTGAGTTCCTGCGCTGGTGAGTGGCAGCCCGAACAGCTGTCAATGATTGTTTTGCCTCACATGAAAGGGTTTGGTTTCGTGCAAAACACCGCCTTCTCGTAACAAGGGCCAGTTTTTTCTTTTTCGTAGTTCTACCTTAACAAAACATTCATGGTTTAATAGTAGGGGACCGCCTGTGTGTGTTTTCCATCCCAACGATCTTTCACCGTAGGGCGCAGCATTGGAGCTTAGCGTAACAATGAATTCCAAACGCACGAAACAGGAAGCGAGTGTGGGTATTAAAAGGTACTTCCGTTCGGTAACCTCGGATGGTGGGACGCCGGAAACGCCAGCCACCAGAAAGGGTCGCTCGAGCACGGCCGAGGCTACGCAGCCAACGCCAAGTGCGCCGTTGAAGGTGACGAAACAGGAGAAGCCGGACGATGTCGAGTTGATGATGCCTTCGGAGCAAGACGAAGAAGAAGGTGGCTGCTATTTCGTGGACCAGAAGGGCAATTACTACTATCAGGCCAGCGAAGACGCGGAACCGGTCCTGACGAACCTGGGCGCCGAACCGTTCGATGAGGATAATGCTGAGGGGATCAAGGCCGAGCAGGACGTTAGCTACGTGCTAATCATGGACGACGGTGAGCACAAGTCTACGATCGTGGCCGATACGCAGGACACCAACATAGAGGACGAAGATAATGAGATCTACACATTCGAGGAGCAAGAGCTGCCATCCGACGATGCTAAGGGAAACAAGCAGAGACGCAAAAAAGGCGGCCAACCGGCGAGCGGTTCAACGTACATGTGTAACTACTGTAACTATACCAGCAACAAGCTGTTTCTGCTTTCGCGTCACCTCAAGTCACACTCCGAGGACCGGCCGCACAAGTGTTCGGTGTGCGAGCGAGGCTTCAAAACGCTCGCCTCGCTGCAGAACCACGTCAACACGCACACCGGAACCAAGCCCCACCGATGCAAGCACTGCGCGACGTGCTTCACAACGTCCGGGGAGCTGGTGCGCCATGTCCGCTATCGCCACACCCTCGAGCGACCACACAAGTGCAACGAGTGCGACTATTCTAGTGTCGAGTTAAGCAAATTGAAGCGCCACATTAGGACACACACGGGCGAGAAACCGTTCCAGTGTCCACACTGCACGTACGCATCGCCGGATAAGTTCAAACTGACGCGCCACTTGCGTATACACACCGGCGAAAAGCCGTACAGCTGTGACGTGTGCTTTGCGCGCTTCACACAGTCGAACTCGCTGAAGGCACACAAAATGATCCATCAAGGTACGTTGAACTTCGGCGAGGGGCGAGACGCCTGATTTTGAAACTAATTGCTTTCTTTCCCATTCCCCCAGTGGGCGACAAACCCGTGTACCAGTGTGACCTGTGTCCGACAACGTGCGGTCGCAAGACCGATCTGCGCATTCACGTGCAGAAGCTGCACACCGCCGACAAACCGATCAAGTGCAAACGCTGTGACAGCATGTTTCCCGATCGGTACTCGTACAAGATTCACGCCAAGACGCACGATGGCGAAAAGTGCTACAAGTGTGATTTCTGCCCGTACGCGTCGATTTCGATGCGCCATCTCGAGTCGCATCTGCTGCTACACACCGACCAGAAACCGTTCAAGTGTGACACGTGCTCGCATTCGTTCCGTCAGAAGCAGCTCCTGAAGCGACACATCAATCTCTACCACAACCCGGACTACATACAGCCGGAACCGCTGGTGAAAACGCACGCCTGTCCGAGCTGCCCGCGGCGCTTCCGGCACAAGGGCAACCTCATGCGGCACATGTCGATGCACGATCCAGAATCGGCGATGCACGCCGAACTGGTGGCTTTGCGCGAGGGTCGGCAGAAGAAGGTACAGATCACGCTGGAGGAGGGAACGTACTACGACGAGGACGACGAGCTGGAAATAGAGGAAGAGGAGGACTATGAAATCGAGACGCACGAGGAAGGGAAGGACCAACAGCCCAAAAGTACACCCGTACAGGACGCCACGAGTGATGTCTACACCGTCGAGGAAGACGATGGACAGTTTGTGGTGCTGGAGGTGATACAGCTGCAGGATCAGGATAAAACGAGTAAGAAAATCAAACGCGAGGAGACCGCAGCGACCACGACCACAAACCTTGCTAGACCACGTACCAAACAACGGAAGGTGGAAACCACGAAAATGGTCGCGCAGAAGGTGAAAATAAAGAAGGAAACGCTAGAGGTGCGGCAAGACGACGCTTCGCTGGACGGGGAGCAGATTTCCCTGGTCCTGGCTCCCACGGAAGAGAATGATGACGGCGAAACGGAGATTGTAATCGAACGGCAGGACTCTGACAACGAGTTTGAACTCTCGTCCGCAGGTACTGTGCCAGTGGCTGTCGGCAAACGGGTCCGTTCGACTAACCATCTGTTCGTTTTAGATCTGGAAAATGCAGAAATGTTGATGTCTTCTCGGGAGCGCTTCGACATCGCCACCATCACCGTGAGCCAAAGAGATATCGAGAAGAACATGAACAACTGCTTCGGGTTTGAGGTACGCAAGGCGACGATCGAACGGCGTCTGTCAGTGGATCATCACACTCGTAACTTCTCCCTTCTCCCACAGGACGACGATGACGACGACGACGAGGACATGGAGCAAAAGCCGACGATGACGTTGCTTAACTGAAGCGTGGGGCACGCGACCAAGCATACCTATTTTATGCTGCATCCCCCTTGGCTATGAAACTGACGCTTCCCTCGGCTGAGTAGAAGAACCTGGTGTTCTTTTTGAAATGTGCCACCAGTACGCCTCGTCGATGAGTTGACATCAAACCCATGTGACGCATGAGAATTAGGTAGAAAGACTGCGATGAAGACCAGCTTTCCAGCGTTTTCCAGCGCGCCATCGGAATAAAGACGCGTTTCGTTCATTATCAAGCGAATACAATAACGTAAAGCGGCGTAAAAGCTTAAGTGTTTGTAGCTATTGCCCTCTTCTACTTGTAAGTTATTATTTAAACAAAATCGTCACTAAGCGATGTGGCATGTACAGGTGTAGTCATCAATTTCTCTAATCGCTTATATTTATATGAATAAAAGAACCCTCCCCATTTGCAACAGTCAGTGACGTATTTTTCTTATCATTCAACTAATGAGATTGCCCTCGGTAAAAGCCGGTTCGTCTTGCACAAACATTACGTTGCACCCTGTAAGGATTGCTAAAAAATGCGCCGACCTCGCCGGAAATGCAATTGCATTAGGGTGCTTTGAAGTGCATCCAAAATAAAATTAAGGCGCAAAGGCGATTCGTTTGGTTGGCGGGCTTTCATCATCATCCGCGCGACGAAGTACGAGGCGCAGCCACGCCGAGCATCGTGCGTCCGGTTCCAGTTCGGCGATCGGATGAACTCGCTACTTTTCCGATCGTATGTGTTCATTATGTTACGCGATTGCACTGCGACATGGGTACTGTCAAAACGATGCATTTTCAATCAAACCAATTTGTGGGCCGTTTGGAATTTTAAGTTGCTTTAGCTTGGGTTGCTTTTCGGGTCTTCCGCCGTTAACAATCACACCGTCGATGTTTGCAGCGAACTGTTCAATTAAAGATCACGTCTGTGTCTCGTCGTTGCCGTGTGATATTGAAGCGAAAGGAAGCTACGAAAACCCCAAGCCGAATCAAAACACGCATCTCAAAATTGGGCTTCAGCTTTCTGGGTCATAGTCCCTGACCTGTGACACGACGATTGCGTGTATCGCACGATCGTAGAGAAGGACGCATTCGTTTTTTCTGTTGTCTGCGCGTTGTGTCACCCCGTGGAAGGGCAATTATTGTGAAGCCTGCGTTAGCAGTATTTGAAGATTTGAGCCCAACAACGAGCAATTAAATGGTGATTATCTTGCATTCGGCAGCGACTAGCGACGTAAATCCGAAAAAAAACCTCCGAAAAGGTACCTAAATTGAACCGAAAATACAATGCATACCCGCACGGGCCAAACTTAACGAAACAGAATAAAACACCTTTGAAGGACACTGCTTGTGTGTGGGATTCCCCGTGCTACTCTCACAGGATGTTACCGAAAACTCTATCGGGACGCGGCCGGTGGAAATTTATGCATAGATCTTTGACGCCACTCCGTTTCGCTAAGCCTCGTACAACGGAGGGAACCAACAACAAAACACATTAGCTTTCATTATCTGGCGCGGAATGTATAATTCATTAGGCGGAAGAGAAGGACCCAATTTATGGTCAGAATCGGACCACTTTGGACTGTACATGTGCCTCGCTAAACACTGATATGCAATCACTGGGCTGTGCGTTAAAGAATCGTTCTGCGTTGCTTCTAGTTCATTCTTGCCTATTTTTGTTACTTCGAGAAACCATTACGAAAACCCGCAGATGCCGTGATCAGTCGATCAGTTTCAAGGCCAAAACACTTCTGTAACTGTGTGATCGAGAAAGCCCTTGCGAACGTTTCTACCTTGCATTCGACCATCGAACAGACTACCATCCTTATTGTGACCCTCACGGAATTGCGATAGGTTTTTGCAAAAAAAAAAACGCCCGAAGGTGGAAACGTGAAACCTCATTTCACTACCTTTTCAGTATCGGACCAATAAGGAGCCAGCAAGCATGGCCACTGCGGAGTTTCTGTGGCCGCAAAGATGTTCTAATTATTACACCAATTCGTTCACCGCAATGCGATCGTCTACAATTACTGGCGTGGTTGGCGGCAGTGTTATTTGACCACACACGCCTACGAGCAGTCCAACCGAGCCCGAGTGCCGCAAGCCGTTGAAACATGTTTTAGGCCGCCGATTGCAGTTGCAGCTCGTGCGGAGTGTTGCGATGCGAAGATTGGCGGTGGTATGAAGAAAGCATCTTCGGGGTCTGCCCCATGGGTTGCAATCAATTGCGCGTACCGTGGGGCACCGAGAGCCGTTAAAAAGTTAATCGAAAATGGTACAAGAAAATTGGTGTTTGTCGTTCACCGCAAAAACTGTATCGGTTCCCTCCCAGGGGCCATTTTACTGGAGGGCACATTGTCCCAAGGGTAATGTCACGCCGTGCCAATCTACCGAGCTTGGCCACTGGCCAAAACCCATTTGCAAATTGATAATGTTTGTGTTTCGTCAGCGAACCGCTGCGCAAACTCAGATATCAGGTACGATTTAGCAACCGGGTCCCCGGACCGGAGGGGCAACTTTGGCCAGTGGTCCGAACCGAAACGGCCGGAGCGAAAAGTGGTTGCAAATGTGCGCGAAAACTGCACCGGGCAGACATCCGCCCGGCCGGCCAACGGTTGGGTATTTGGCTCTTCCACCGGAGGGAGTGAAAACGTGTTCGTTATGCAATGCCGACCATACCTTCTCGGTTACCCTCTCGGACAGGGGAAAATCCTCTCCAGGAACCACTCGAGGTGTAGAACGATCTAGAGAAACCCACCGCAGCCCGTCTGACCCACGCGAATGTGCTGGCCGTAGCTGGGAAAACTGCACTCCGTCACGCTGACCTCCTTCTAAGACTGGCTAACCGTTTTCGGTTTCATCGCGTCGCATGGAAAGGGATCGCAAGTAACGATGCGCCTGGCCAGAGGCGCTCGTCCCACCCCGCCGGTCGTCGGGACCGATCAGAAACGGGTTGTTTACTTCCACGGGATAAAACGGCTCTGTTACTGTGTGCGGCGGTTCGCAAGTCACGCAGGATCCTCAATTTACGCCGCGATCTTGGCGCGATCAGTCGGTTAATTAAACCTGAAAATTCCATACTCGACTTTAACCGCTCGACGGTTATGGTTCAATGTTACCTATAATCTGTTTCGTACTCCCGTCAGCCATTAGGGTGATGAGATTTCCAAGAAATTGCTCAATTTGTGTCACGATTTCAATTGGACAGAAGTGTTAAGGAAGGAAGGAAATGCCACGATATGAATCATGTTGTTTCGGTCTTTCGCTTTAAATATTTAGTTTTTAAACCCTCAGAACTAACCTTATTAATCTTAAAATAATCGACAAGGAGATGGTTTATTATTTAAAAAATTAGAGAGTCGCTAAGTGTGTATCGATGTTTCATTCTACGAAGTATTTTTGTAAAAACGTGCCATTAAATTGAGCAACACATTCTTCAGCATTCCCGCCGTTAATTGCTACCTGTCGAATCATAACCGTGGGTAAGATGGACGGATATGCCGAGCACACGTTCCCGCTCTTACGGGCCAGCTGTTGTAACATACCCCGATTAAATGTTTGACCACGCGAAGAAATAGAACGAAAGCGAGTCTGAGTGAACGTGAGCATAACTCTCACTGTTTTTTTTTCCCCCTATTCCGTGCCACCATCAGCCGTCGGTTGAGAAACCACGTGTACGATGCTCGTAATAGGCCGCCGTTAGAGGATAGTGGCACCGATCACGGCGCCAGTGGGAAGGGATGACGCTGGCAGCACCAGCACTTTCCACCTGCTACGGTCAACCCGTACCCCGAAAACGGCAGCCGCAAGCACACGGCGGCGCGGTGCGATAGTGCCTTCCAGCCTGACGGCAACTCAGTCCAGCTCGGAACTTCAGTCGGTGCGCGTGCTGTGGCGTGTGGCATCGCGAGCGTGTTCGCGACACTGACCGTTCTGCGTTCTTAAGCTTTGGCCACTAAAAATTCCATCCTGGTTCCGGACAGCATTTGCATTCGCATATTGTGAGTGAGAAAAAAGAGCAAAAACTGAAAAAGTGATGAAACGGACAATCTATTAACATCGGACAAAATAATAGTCGAAAGAGCAGTGCAATTGGATTTATCATCCGAGATTGAGTACACATTTTCGTTCGAGCTGCACTAGGTAAGTAGAAACGGACTGTCGTCGAAAAGAAAACCCCCAAAAAGTGAACTAAAACCCAATAAATAGCGGTCTAAGTGAAACAAAAGACTTTAACGCGCGAACGCGAGATAAGCGACGAACCCCCGGACGGTTGGTTTGCATTTAATTTGAATTGTTGCATTGTGGCAGTGGTAATTTTTCAAATCCGATCCGATATAATGGCTCAGAGCGGCTCAGCTGCAGTCTGATGCAGTTGGGAGAATTTCTTCACAATCGCCCGCTCTAGGGGCCACCACCACCACTCCGAGTGAGGTTTTCATTGCGAAGGCTGAACTTTCCGCTAACTAACCCACTCTCTTGCTTGCCTCATCGGATCCGATTGGCACGAGTGCATTGGTTTGTAATAAACGAGCGTGTTTGGAAGAAAGAGCGCAGCGTGTTCCATAGGCCACTGGCGTGAGCCCAACCACGCTGTCGAAGGGCTCCAAAGGGCGGAATAATAATCCCATCAGGTTGAGTAACCTACCTGCATTAATTGAGGCCCTAAAATGAGCCAGCCATCGTATAGGGAGAAACTAGTTTCGCTGCGAAAGGCTGAGGCGACCGTACGACCTCCGCGTCTCCAAAGGGACACTTTTATGGCGCGACCAGCGTGCGTGAAACGGTTTACTTTTGATGCTTTTGGACTGTCAACAACCGCGGGCTTTCCTTCTGTTTAGAGCTTAGAATTCGATCTGTCCATAACTTCGTTTACCCGTCCAATTCGCGTCGCAACGCCAACATTCTGGTTCTGACCTCGATTGCCAACCACCTTTTTGTTCGGGTTACTCTGTACTACCGAGATTCGTCTACTACACAGGCGGAATGTGATCTTTCCGTCTAACGGAGCGCGCCCGGCGACAGCAAATAGCGTCCATCTTGCACCGTCAACTGCTTATCGCAGAGCTGCTCAGTGGATTGCCTTCAGAGTGGAATAAAATAAAGGTTTACCGTTGATGCGGAAACACGCCTGGAGAACTGTGGGGCAACGTCAAGCAGGAGGCGGCCAATGTAACTTCGCAGCTTGGTGATGGAAATTAAAATGCGAATATTGATGTTTACCACTCACACTCGGGTTCACAACTCCACCGCTTAGAAAAGGTCGCCAGTGCGACTTCCTCATATCGGCGGATGTCGAACCATTTTTTCTAATTAAGCACTATAAATCTTTTGATTCATAGGGAATGATCGCGATTTATAGACAAGCTTTTGCGATACAGAAAAGAGAAAAATGCGGCGCATTGGGAGCCCTTACTGCCAACAAACCGGCACGACGCAGTTCGCTCGATGACGCTACGGAAGGGTAGAGAACAAAAAAATATTGTTCTAATGGCGAAGGGATCTTGGGGCGCTCAATTATAATTGACGATTAGAAACAGGTTCCTGGCCAGGGGCTTCTTTTTATAAATTCCAAGCATGCGCCTATCTGCCCTACAGCTTCCTCCTGAGTGATGAATGAAAGCTGTATGGGAAGCGCAAAGCAATATTTAAAACAGCTAATTCGCAAACCATAAAAGCGGATACATTCTGATCCCTGCTGATTGCTGGTGCTGGACTCGATCGTTTTGCAATGAAACCGCGGATCGATGCGGAAGCTCCGACGAGCACGGCACGTTTTGGAAAATGGAGCCAACCGCAAGGTGCCTGGTTCGCCCCCCGCTAAAAACCGGTCCCTGGTGTGGGATTTATGGAAACCAACTGGGCAACTGGCGACAGTGTTCCGTAGCGGAGAGTACGATCAATCTTGTGCCGCTTTGCCAAGCACCACCCGACAACGACCATTCCCTATGGCGCCTATAGCATAGTTTGGCGTCACAAATTGCACATCGAACGCGAGACGACATTTCGCGCCATTTTTTATTGTTGAAATATGGCACTGTTTAAGCTTCCCGCCGGAACGGGAAGGGTTACATTTATTATCCTGCACTAAAGTGTGGTGTTTCTTTGTTTGGATGATTCGAACCCGACAGGCGCACTCCGTGCCAGTATCAAGCATCGTGAGACATGATGTCATCTTGCTAGCAGATGATAGATTCCTACTGCAGTGCTCTGAGCAAGTAAAATTTGTTTTCAAAATAAGTCGGAGTGTTGCTTCTTCTGAAATGTTAGTGGAACGAAGATATGTGCCTATCGTTTTGGGATGTTTTCATTTTGCACTTCGCTTTCTGGTTTGCTGTGGCCGATTCCAGGCCATCAGCATCCATTAGGGGGGAAGGCGAATGTTTATTTTATTCACCCAGCCGATGTAACCAAATTTAGCGACCACATTAGCATTAGAAAGCTTTCCAAGTAAAGAGACTGCCGTGCCGTGGAATGGTTTCTGGTGTCAGTTTAGGATTCTTTAATCGCCCCGATGTGGTGGTGTGGTGGATGCATGCGAGCAAGAAAAAACCGGATGGTGTCGAAAGATCCTTCGCTATAAAAAGCCCTTTCATTTTTATTCATTTTATTCAAAAAAAAGGCATCATAAAACGGATGCGTAGCGCGCTTACGCCTCCAATCGTCGGTGATCGTCCTACGGATCCATATAACCTGATTCTTTGACCCTTTTCGGATTCATCGGTAGTAGATCGTGCACCAAGGTAGCGTCAAGGGCGTCACTGCGAGTCGCTGGACCGATTGCCTCCGGTGTTTGATGCTCCCTATCGACACATCGGTGATGCCATGATAGTCTGCGGAATTAATAAACTGCCCATCGGCCCCTAACCGAATGCTGAGCCCTTGGTTGGCACGGGCGTATTTTTGAGCCCCCTTTGCTTTTCTGGGTGCATATCAATATGTGTAAATGAATCGTTCCGTTCGTAAAAGTCAGGGTGACGCATTTATTTATGAACCCAAAGGGAATGTGGTCCTTCCAAAGCAATGCTTTATGGCTTCACGTGCCGCCAGCGTGTGGATCCAGACATAATGGGCAGCGATTCAGCAACCATTATTCGCAATTAACCCACAAAAGGTGTACGGGAGACCCTGCGGCCCAGTAACAGCGCCACAGTATCTTGCACCCCGGGGCGTCGTGTTGACGACAGTTTGGCTAATCAGTGGACTAATCAGCTCGCCATGGAGCCACGGGGACACTGAGCCTAATGAATCGTCGCTGAAACGTGACGTACGCCATCAAGCGGTGTCCCATGCATGTGTCCCCCACCGTGGATCTCCTCCCGTTTTCGTAACGGCTTCAGCTCCATTCCATCTCCGAGTCAACTGACGCACCAGTTTCTTTTTTTCTTCGCAATCGGAGTTCATCGACCACAAAAGAGTGATGATTAATGACTTTTTCGGACTCTCTCTTGCTCAGTGTGTGGTATGTGTGCAGCACAAGTTGCTCAACCCCCTTGGCCGCTATTGAATGATTAGATTAAGATTTGGAAATTGAAACCTACACTGGAATCACCATTAGTTCGATCCTCTCCGTGAGGGGCACTTCCAGTAAACTTTTTTTTTAAGGGATCCTCTTCATATCGAGACGTGCGGCCACAGTATACTATAAAATGGTTGACATTGAATCGTGCTTCTAACGTTCGGACTCTCTAGCCCTAAATTCCCGAGCCAGCCCCGTGAAGAAGACGTTATGCAACGGACCGCGATCGTCCGCTCACGCTTCAGTTCGGTCGCGGCTACTATTACCTTTTGCTTTTGCTAGGCTCCTCTACAGATTGTCTCGTGGAACGTTCGCTGACCACACTGTCCCGTCGAGGGCCACTAAAACGAGCGCTCTGTTGGGCGCCCGCTGCGAGGATGAGCTGTGAAGCCAAGATTTGGGTGGATAATTTGGTTGACCTACTGACGGCCGTACGCGGTGTGCCTTTGTTGCTCTGCATTGCCAGCTCTATAGTAAATTCTCTCTTTTTTCTGTGGTTATCTTGGCAACCCACATCCCACATACGGGAGGGATACAGAGTTACTTGTCGGTGACGGCGGCCGGCCATTGCAAGGCACCGTCGGGCAAATGTATGTTAAGTTCATTTCGACTTCACGCATCAAGTGTCGAAAGTGTGCCATCCGATCTGCCTCCGCAGCCTGCGTGCGCCACATTTGCGCGCTCGTTACTGACCCGCTCGGGGCGTAGATCCATTTGCCCGTAATCTCGTCCCCGACGATTTGCGCTGCCCGAGAAATGTGAGTAATCCACGATGATGCAAAGAAGCCAACCTAGCCAAAGGTTAATTGAAATGGTTGTGGGCCACTTGTGGGCTAGCCCGTGGGTCTCGTGCCGTTGGCCCAAAATGTTGAGCCTTTCTTTTTACAATAACAAACGCCGCCAACGCGCACGTGTTTCGCCATCTTCTGGCCGTGTGTTGATGAAGTTTTCGTTTCTTTTCTGCGACACCGTTTTTTTCGGCGTGATGTCTCGCCGGATCGTGAAACAACTCGAGTACACCCGTTAGTTGTGAGCTACATGGGAGAGTCACTATTTCTTCCATTGCGTAACTTAGCGAGGGACCTTGACTTTCGACCCATGAAACGAAGACGATGGTCGAGGAAACGATGTCACCGAACCGAAATGGTTCCCACCGGCCGCTAATTGTTTCACCCAAATCGGAAGTTAGCTTATCGGCCTTTTAGAGTGATCGTCACCTAAAACATAAACTTAGGACCACTTTAGTGGGCCTTTTCCTCGGCCCAATCCGAAAGCCTTGGGCAGCTCGAAGCTACTTTTTATGCGCGTTTCATGTTCCTTCCCATTAGGTCCCTTCTTTCGCGTGCCTGTTTTAACGATCGTTTGTCAATCGAAAGAACCCAGCCAGCCAGCGGGCCACCAGGGTCTATCGTTAAACCCCGATAGTTGATTGCTCGGGCTCGGGCATTGGAATTTGTCGACTCATGTGGTTAACGGAAGAGACATCTTTTCGACTCCGATCAGAAAACTCCAACTCCGACTCCGATTCGAAATGTTTTTGCTTAAATTAATGGCGAACGTCGTCAAAGGAAAGGAAATGGTCATCTAGCAGATCTGTTTAACCTTGGCACGTGTTGACTGACTGTCAACAAAACTACAGCCATCCGAACAAGGATCAATGGAGCTTTTATAAATCTTAAACGATTAAAAGATGGTGCGGTAATTAGTTGGCTGTTGATCGAACATCATACCGTCGTCCCGGATTTCGACATGTTTACCGCAAGCAAACAAGGACCCGCGCAGATTGTTTGAATAATGTTCTAAAATTACTCGCCCGACGATTAAAAGGTACTTTGCCGAACGTCAATTGCCTAGAACGCCCGAGAGTGGACGGGACGGCGAAGAACACTTCTCAAGTAGGTGCAAAGCGCCCGTGTCTGTGAGGTCATTTTCTGATTTTAGTTTAGCATCCGATAAGGAGCTCCGATCCGGTCGATCCGGCCACGCACGGGTTTTGCGCAGGATCGTCTCTCGTAAATCAAATATTTATCGTTTGCGTTCTTGGCACTTTTAGCATCGGACACGCGCGTGTGACGAAACGATCTTGCGTACGCTCCGAAATGAAATGTCACGGGGTGGCGTCAATGCCCAGAGATCAGTTGTACAACGACCTTAGGAAGCCCAGGCGGTGATGGTCCGTCGGTTCATCTATTCTTGATGCGCCAGTCTCAGAACGGAACAAACACGGACGTTTTTTTGCCCCATCATTTGATATGCTAATTATGTGCTTTTGCAAAAGAGATGCTTGACTGGCCGCAGACAGCCAATGGTAGCCGTCACGTTTCAACAGAGAATCTTGCACCCAGTAGCACCATTTGATTTGCGGTTGAAACTGAGCTTTAAATTACACCCGGGAATCCGTCTGAGCACACCCAGACGTTGGCTGAACAGCGTCCGAAATGTAAATATTGACAGTCCAACATCCGAAGCCGCCGGTAGCATTGCGGCTGCGGAAGATTTGAATTGCGTAAGCCCCGAAGGCCTCGACTAGACGTCTAGGAATTGATGAGATTTCAAATATTGTTTCAAACATCACACGCAACCGTTCTCATTCGCAGCCAAAGCCCCGACATGACTACCACACGGGTGATACTGAACTTCCCCTGGATCAGCAATGACAAGCTGAAGGGAGACTTCTTCCAGGACACGGGCGTCACGGACGCGGTCATGAAGATCGCCCGGAAGGAGCTGCGGGAGGACAAAGCGATACGCGAGCAGTCGCTCGAGCAGCTGCATGACTGGCTGCAGAAGAACGGGGATGTCGCGAACGTCCGCACCGAGGATCTGTTCCTGTTGCGGTTTTTGCGCACAAAAAAGTTTAGCGTCCCGATGGCGCAACAGATGATCCTGAAGTATCTGAACTTCCGCAAGGTGTTTGCCCATCTCATCCACACGCTCGACTTTACTTCGCCCAACATACTGAAGCTGCTGGATGGTGGTTATCTGTTCCCGTCACCCATCCGGGACAAACATGGCCGCCGGGTGATCATTGGCTTCGCAAGTACGTAGGACCCCGACGACGGTGCTAGGTATGGTCCGCCACTCCGCTTCCACTGATACGTCTGATCGTCCGTTTTTGCAGATCATTTCAATCCCACCGAGCACAACAGCTCCGATATGGCCCGGTTGCACTTCATCACCTACGAGACGCTGATGGAGGACCCGGAGAATCAGATCTGCGGGTTCGTGCACATTGGCGACTTCAAGGGTATCTCGACGTCCCACATCGCATGCTGGAACCCGACCGATTTCCTGCGCATCATGAAGTGGGGCGAACAGTCGATCCCGATGCGGAACAAGGAGGTGCATCTGGTGAACGTACCGTCGACCGTGAAGTACATCATCGAGGCTTGCAAGTCGATGGTCACCAAAAAGATGAAGGAACGGCTACAGGTAGGCGACGGGGTGTCCGCGGAACCCTAGCTCTGGCGCTCAAGCTTCGTGTTCGTTGTTTCCGTAGGTCCACGTTACACCACAGGATCTCTGCCGGAAGGTTGATCCGGCGTGTTTGCCGAAAGAGCTGGGCGGTACGATGCCGATGGCCGAGATGATCGAGATCTGGAAGATGGAACTGGCGGCTAAGCGCAACCTGGTGCTCAGCTCGGACAAGATGCGCATCCTCAACGATCGTGGCATCGTCACCCGCAACGGGCCGGACCGCAACAACAACAGCAACAGCGCCCTGGGCATGGACACGATAACCGGAAGCTTCCGCAAGCTGGAAGTGGACTGAAGCCCGCGAAGAGTCCACCGGCGACGTTACCCCAACAGTGATTTTTTATTTTGGATCGTAATCATGTGCGCTCGGTGCGATCATGCTTTACCACTTCCGCTAGAATGTTAGGCCCCCCTAGACTCGACCGTGTATATCATTAGTGCGTAGGTTCGTGTGGCTTGTCTACAGGTTTTTGTGCGTGGTTGGTGTGTTTTTATTTCCATTTTTGGTCAATTCTTCGTTTCTCGCGTGAGCGTGTTGCCCCGCCGGAAGGCGGAACAGCGCCCAAGCGAACCAGCACCGCGTCCGCTTAAGAAGCAGAACTTCAGCAGCAGTGTTTAATACTTTGCAAGCGTTAGGCATCAACCGAAATAGGTAAGGAGCAGTGAGAGATATAAATAAAACAATATTCAAAGATCAGCGGTGCGTTGCGGTTTTGAATTGACCCGAGGAACTTAGACCGCCACCAGACCGGCCCAGTGTGGCCAGCGTTGCAGTTGGCTGTACAGTGCGGTGGCGTCGCCGGCGGATTGAGCCCCACGAGTGACTCCGTGGATGCGATAATGTGCCGATAGGCTGAAGCGACGAATCGACTCCGTGAAGAGAGCCTTCAGCTCGGCGTACTGCACTTCCGGTGGCTGCCGTTCGGTAAAGTCCCCTTCAAGCATGAGAAAACAGGAGATAAATGAGTGATCCTTGCGCGATTTGCATCACCGATCCTTACCGATTAAACCCACCACCAGCGTGGTGTTGTGTCCCGGTAGATCCGTGAAGCCGTGCTGACTCTTCCAGCCGCGCGCTTCGTACGTCACGCCGTCGCCACCGATCAGAAAGTTAAACGGAATGTGCTCCTTGCCGGTGGCCCAACAGTTGTCCTCGGTGCGCTGCAGGAACCGCAGACAGTCCTCCTGGGTGAAGCAGCCGATGGTGTGCGTGTGCAGTACGATCACGTCCGTGATGGCGGTCCGATCGAGGGCAGGTGCGTGCAGTTCCACCGGATGGTGCCACCAGGCCGCACGGTCGACGAGAAAGAACGGGTGCGATACCGGCCAAGGACGATCGACTGCGGGCGGGGAAGCATTCGGTAAGCGTTTCCGGGGCCGGAACCGGGTCAAGGCCACTTACGCTGCAGCACCAGCAAGTACACGCCAATCGCGACGCCCAGCAACAGGAACACGACCAACCCCAGCATCAGTAGGAGCGCGATCGGGTGCACCTTGTTGGGATCGGCGCTACGCCGTTGCTTCGGCGTGTGATACTCACCCAGCTGACCACCGGATCGTACCCCGCGGCCCCCGGCAGCCAGCAGCAGTGGCGTCCGTTCGTTCTGCCGCGCACCGCCCTCCAGATCCTCCTCCCACGAGCCATCCACCTTCCGGAGCCAGTTGATCGGGCTGTCGCGGTTCAAGCGAGACGAGCCGCTGGCGGCCACGGAGCGCGCTGTGGCAAGCATAAAGGTGAAGCACTTAGCACCGGCACACTCGAGCAGCGAATCGATAGCCCACCGAGACCCGCTCCACTGGTCGTCCCCTTCGTACGCGTATGGCAAACGCACCAACCGCCGTTCGATGATGCTCGCGAAAAGTCGACTGTTCAGCACGACCAACATTTCCTGACCCAACGGCTACCGATCGGCAACGGAACGACGACCGGTCGCGAGTGCAACCGGCGCATTGCCATCGCAAAACATCGATCTCGGAAGCCGATAAGCGGCCCGGACGGCGTGGTGCTGATAAGCGCGTACGCGCAAAAAGGAGGACGCTCGTCTGATTATAGTTTTGAGAAATCGCACTGCTCCACGGTGCAGCTCACCGTGGCCACAGTCTTTCCTGCAACAGCTGGTTAACAAAAAAATCTAAAACTTATGAAACTACTACGCTTAATGCAAATGGACGGAAACTGTCGGCCGAGCAGAGTAACTGGACTCATTATGTCACATAATTTTCTGCCTTCGCTTCGGGTGGACGTGCTTCCACAATGCCAGCAATCAATCAATCGTTAAGTAATCAATTTCCCTATTCCCCAGTTGGATGATTATATTGAATAACTGGCGGCCATGGTGCCTAGCTTATCAACGTGTTTTCTTGGAAGGTTTGTCAACAAAATCTCAAGAACACCTTGTGCATAACGTTAGTTTTTTTGTGATCATTACAATTAAATATGTACCACAAACCAGTTCTTCACCAGTGAAATATCTTTTTAAGGCCATCGCAGAAAAAAATTAAAAGATCTGAGTCATGCGATCGAATAATCCTTTAACGTCATATAATTGTCAGCTACTACTACTGCGCTTGTCTCCTAGGAGACTAGCAGCAGCCAGTGCTGCTTATCACGCGACACTCTGCGATGCTCACACTATTCCTCGAATAAGCTAACAAAGTACACTGTAAACTTTACCATAGCACACTACGTATGTAACAACTTGACTCATATCCTCATGGCGTTGCGAAATATCTGACGTGTCGTTGAGGTGTCGTTTAAATTTTACGAGGAACTACTCTGCTGTTACTTCACGTTTCACGTAACTACACTAGCTGCGATTAACACAGTGCCACAGATTGAAAGACACCGGGACTTCACTGTGAAGACAGGAAGTTATTGTGTATCTGCATCTGATTCGGTTTCGGTGCTGGACAGCGACCCCGCCGGATTCAACTACCAGGAAGATCGCCCTGGTTATCTTATCGCTGCACACGCTCGACACCGTACTTGGCTAATCCCTGAAACCATGGCCAGCAACCATGGCCAGTCTGTGGAACGTTCTTTTATCATCTTGTCAATGTTTGGCTACTTTCACATCGTCTACCCACAGCCTCTACACAGCATTGTTCTTGGTGTGGCACTTACCGGCTGAAAACATGACTAGATGGTCGGTGGACAATTACGGATCGCTTGTCTCGTCAGTCGCAGCCGAGGACGACTACTTCAACAGCAAAGCCACGACGGCGGCGGACGTATGTCCGGGTGGGCCAATATCTCACATTTAATTTCCTTCGTCCTTCGAACGTGTGCTGGCACACCAGGGAAGGAGCTGTCCTGCCGGCGATCGACGTCGATCACGACCTTCACGAACGGTCACCTATCACCACTGCAACTTATTGCACACTACCACCCCAGCACGACTATGGTCACACTACGGACACTATCTGGCGCTGCTAAGGAGGTTCCAATGGCTGCTCCTTACGCCAGCCGTGCAAAGTTGTCATCGGAATAGCACAGCCGCTCCTTGCACATCGTGTGATCCCGAACGCACGTTGCCTTTGCGACTGCAGGTGCAATATTCCTGCCAGAGTTGGTCTTGGCTGCCCGAGTTCGACTGGCCACTGGCGTGGCTAGCAATTCGATGAGCTTTCGACTATCTTGGCCTTGTTGCCGTGCCCTTATTACTGTGCTGTTGAGATTCAATCAAATCAATTCAATACACGGTGCCACGGTACTGTTATTTACACGTTTCGCCTCGTTCTATCGCTCACACCACGATCGTATGCGTTTGAGTTTGGGAGGCGTTTGATAAGCCGGAGGTAAATTTTTTGAATGTTTCTCCGAAAGCACGCCTCCAACTGATACTGTCGCTTGCTGTGCACTGGATGAACCGTCTTCAGGAACTGACGGTTTCGGAACAGAACTGCAGGTACGGCACAGCTCCTTTGGCCCGGTCGGATTACCTGTACCATGTGTGGTGGAGGACGCCTGGTGACGGGTAAACACCGCCAGTTACAGCGATCGTAAACAGGGACCACGTCCCTTTTCTGCTTGCCCTAGGATGACGCTGATAAGATAGTGCCGACAAGAATAGGGCTATTCCGTCTGGCGCGTGTAACCGATGGTTCCACAAGTTTCCCGCCGATGCACGCACAAACAGGTTGGGATGGGCAGATCGATGCACAGGAACCGGAACAGAGGTAAATGGAATGCCACTTGCACTGGTCACGGAATCATTAACTGTGAGGAATGTGTTTCACTACGCGGCTTATTCGGAACTACGAAGGCGAAACAGTGCACCGTTCGCTATTAAAATGATTCAGTGTCAAAAGAATGTGGGTCATGGGTGATCTTAAAACCGCCACCTACGACGCCACCAACAAACGGAAGTCTGAATAAGATAATGACTTGGTGGATGCGTTTTTTTGTTCAATTTTTAACCTTACTTGTAGATGTGTTGCATTGAAACGGCACAGAGTAATAGAACGTAGGCCACTTCTGCACCCTTATCGTAGGCTGACTGTGTCTCGCCTAATCGCCAAACACACGATCTTCTCAGACGCGCTCACTGGATATCTAAGCTATCAGATTGCGTAATGCACAAGGGAGTAAGTTATATTCCAACGAATTGCTCTGTAGCGGAATAATCAAGTCTGGAGGCATCCGACACGCTGTAATATCGATTTCGCTTCCCTTGCACTTGTGTGCGTCGTAAGAGGGTCGTCATTGGCTATATCAAATGAAAAAAGACAGCGAAACTGAAACAGTTGAATCAGCAAATAAATGTATTTAATTCTTCATGTACTAAACAAATAACAGACAACGTTTGCTGCTTCCTATCGTTAACATTACTCGACCAAGCGGCCCGGCCACATTTTACAGTAACAATTTATCCCGTTCTATCCCGTTGACTGTTCGGACTCGTTCACACGATTCGAATTTGCTCAATTGCGGTTCAAATTAAGCTTGTGTCATTATTTGCGTTGGAGTCGCTGTACGTCGACCGTGCAGAACCGGAAGGAAGAGCCACCGAAGTGGTGGCCCCGGATGCACCTAGTGGTACCAGGCACGGTCCACCCGATGGGTGCAAATCACCGGTGGCACACGTGATCGTTGGAATGTTGCATCCGTGCAGCGAGAAACCTTGAAAGTCGGCCACGGTCGGTTTGAGCGGTGATTCGAGCATCAGCGATCCGGGCGAATCATCCAACAGACTGCCGCCGGTCGACGCTTCCACACTACCGGGAGCCACCAAAGGGAGCGGCAATGGTTTCTGTGGGTCCCCCTGTTCCTTGCGCAGCAACGGATCAAACTCTTCCAGATCGAACTGTGGCTTTGTCGGTGGGTTTGCTGAAGATACGACAACGGCACTACCGGAACTGCTAGCCGTTGGTTTCAGGGCGCGGACATCGCAATCGTCCGCTGCACTATTGTCACCGCTGTGGTCGGAAAAATCGAAATCATAGTTAATGTTACGGATACCGCGGATAAAGTCCGTCGCCAGATCGTCCGGGGTCGTTAGCCCGTCAAGCGATTGCGCGTCAAAGATGTTGTTGTAGTCGAAGGACGGTGAAGCGGACAGCAGATCGGCCGAATTGCTGGCGCTCATGCTCATACCGCCGAATGGTGAGGGAACATTGACGGTGGGCGGCTCCTCGGTTGGACCGGAATCCACCGACAGCAACGGTGTGGCCGCCAGTGTGCTTGATAGGTTTTGTACCAGCTTATCAATCTGACCGTCGGTGGACGACGGTGTAGTCGTCGGGTGTGTTTGTTCTGTCGTAACCATCGATGGCTTTGGTTTACTGCTGGAAACTTCCATGTCAGTGGTTTTCACTGCGGCGACCAGATTCGAACCGAAGTGACCCCCGGTAGCCGCTATGTCCAGTGAAAGAGACGAAGGGAGCACGTACGCTGTCCCCGACGTAGCTTGGTATGGTCGCCTCAAAGCTACCACTCGCTGCGGTGTTTGGATGGGTTTAAGCACCAACGGGGTCCGCGCGAGCACCTTTGCCACAGTCTCCTGGATCTCGGACTGCAAAAACATTGACGATTTTTTGAGTTCTTGCTAAAAGTGTGATCGCAGTATGGTGCCACTCACAACTTTTGCTGGTACTTACTTGAAAGGTTGCAATCTCCTCCCCGAGCGCCACAATTCCCTTGTACAGTTCATCGTTCTTCGTGTCCAGCGTCTTCATCACCTTCATGTTCTCCGAGATTTGGTGTAAACTTTCGCAGGCAATCAGGGCACTTTCCCAAGCCGACGTTCCCTCGTTCTCACCCGCCATCAAACTATCAAACTCTTGCTGCGTCAGCGATAGCGACTCTGGGGTAATATTTTCAATAAACGAAATTGCACAGCACTGTAAAGGAACGAAACGAAAGGCTCAATTGTTGTGGCTGAAGAAGCGGCTACAACGCAGACCTACCAAATTGGTAAAGCAATAGCCGCCTTCACCGCTCATCAACCTCGACGCGTTGCTGAACCGTGTGATGAAGTTGATGTTACTGTGCAACCGCACCGGATTCGATTTGAGCACCACGAAGATTAGCGCCGGCAGAAAATCGTCCGCACTGGCTGGGCCATCCACCGATTTCTTCAGGAAGCTAAAGATGTGCCGACAGCAGCGCACTATGCAGTCCAGCTTTTCCTGCGGCGACAGGAACGAGTCCACCGAGGCCAGCTCGGTGATGGCGGTGTACGCGAGCTCGCGCACTTCCGAGTTTACCTCGTCAATGCTGCACATCAGATGCTTCGCCGTGATCCAGCTCAGCTGGCGGATACGCTTGTGAATGTAGGAATCGTTATCCTCGTCAGTGGTCGATGGCGGCGAAAACAGATGCTTGTGATTCTTGGTCATAATGCAGCGCTCGAAGAAATCCAGCACCTGTTCCCGCATCTCCTCGGATGCGCTCGCGAACTTGGAGTTATCCATCTGCATGTAATCGCGGAACTTTGTGTACCCGTTCTGCACCAGCTCCGACACCTCGTCGATGTTGCTGGTGGCATGCTTTTTGCGAATTTGTTGGTCGAGCATGTGGATGAAGTACTTTAGCTCCTGTTTCGCAGGCTCATCCACCTTCAACGCTTTCAGTGCATCGACGTATTCCTGTTCGAGCTTATCGAACGCTTGTCGGTGGTGATGACGCGATTTTTCTGAATCTAAAAGAAAAAAAGAAGCTGGTGTTAATCTCCAGCGGTTTGGGTGTTTTGAACAAGCCGCTGACCTCTGCCCGGGGTAGACTTCTTGATCAGATCGATAATATTCAGCTTTTTCTTCTTCTCATCGCGATCACCTGACAGCTTGGGGATAAGCTTAGAGTGCAGTGACTGTGACGCATGCAGTTGGCCGCCATGGGAAGTTGTTGCCTGCTGTTCCGACCCATGTGGGGAAGGCGATTGTGCTACGTCCCGGGATTGATGCTGCTGTTGAGACTGGTTCCTCAGCAATCGAAACGCTGTGAATAGATAAAGCAACGCCAAAGTTCCATTATCGGTGCCCATGCCCGGAAGAAACGATCGTTGCAAACGCACACAGCTGGCTAAAACCGCCTTCTACGATAACGGAACATCCTAAACTTACGCTGAGTGTGCCGTTCTTTCTGCGAGCGTTCGCGATAACACTTGGAGCACAGCCCGTACCACTGCGCGTTGCCATAGAATCCGCATCCATTCCGGCACTTCAAATCCTTCTGCTTGATGCGGGGTGTTTTAATGGAGAAAATTTTTTCCACCTTATCCATCGTGAACCCGTCCCGTTGGCTCTTCCGTCCGTCGTCAGGAGGTAATCACTCGTGCCTTTGGTAAATCCGCAGCACCGTTGACGAGAACCTCGGTGACCTATGTCCACATCACTCTGTTGTTGGTATCCGGTCGGACGGGACCGTTTCGGGGACCAGATTGCACAACGACACAGACCCACCAGGAAGTAGGGTCCGCAATGTACAGTCGCACCAACGGCAAGCGAACGGGCGGGAGGGTAACAAGTAATAATCACAGACCAGCTATTTCTGCGCTGATGGTGTTGCTATTGCTGGTCCGCCAGTGACGTTCGGATGAAACACAACATCATACCACAACAAACATTAGAGCTCGGCACCGGCTCCCAAGACGCCCCTCAGAAAAACTCAACGCAAACTGTTAAACGCAGTACTGTTACGGACACGGGCAAACGTTTGTGCCGTTGATCCATTCCTGGCTTAATTTCTGATCCTTGCACTGCCCACCTAAGCACAATATCCCTTTGTCAGGCTAAATTCAGCATGCCGATGAAGCGTACATTTTGCGCCGCACTGTACCGCTCAGTCGGCTGAGCTGTCAACGGATCCGCGTTCATTCTGACAGCTGACAACAGCAATTCATTGGCTCCATTGTGGAGAATCGGATCGTTCTAAAGTCGCTCGGATGCGATTGGGAAACGCAAACAAAATCGTTTCAGCAGCCTTTCGGGAGTGAAAATGTCCAGTGCAGAAGCAACCGGTGGAAGGTAACTAGACCCGCTAGCCCGGCTAGCAAATCATGCCATTTTGTTTCCTCGACCGTTTCGGCACATTCCAACCGAGAACGCGCACTCCTCCTTTACATAATCAGTTGGCGGTGGCAGTTTCTTCGTCGCCGAATAACCCGTTTTCGAACCGGCGTGATGATGCTCCAATATACGCTCTAGATGCTTAGCGATTCGGAACGATCGCTTTAGCCGTGCAAGGACAACTAGATTCAGTGGAAAACGGCTCCTCAAAACGGCGTGCCCTTTGCACTCTCGAGTGTTGCGAATCTTCTGCTCCAGCTGTCCAAAGGTGGTAGTGCCGAGAGTGCATTGACGGCCGTAAGATTATTGACCTTGAACTTGCAGCAGATTTTTTATCAACACAAACTGAGAAAGAGCGAGCCTTAGTTTAGCTGCGATGTAAAACAATAGAAAACAAAAATTGTGTAATTATTTTTAGCTCGTAACATACACTTCCACAGTGTCGGGTTTGTGGACAGTTTAATTCAATTTTCCTGAAATCCCATAGCTCAATCTAGGATTAAGTGCTACGCTATGGACAGTTAGCTGTAACAACTAAAATATGGTTGCGCTTCGTTGTTTTTTAATTAGAAATTCGCCCATTATCCTTTGCATGCCTTTCATCGGTCGGACCTTGTCGTGTACGAAAACGCATCTTAGAACTTGACCCAGTTCTGCACCAACTTAGCGTTCACGGTACACTTAGGCCACGCTGCACCGTGTAAACATTACCAACGCTTTGGACGGACGACGAACGGATCTCAGTCAACCGTGGGGCAATTTCATCAAACTGGATCTAGAGAAAGAAACGTTAATTTGTATTGTTTTTAACCGCCATTGCTTAAACCGGAGTTTAGCTGAAGCATTAGCAGTATAGCAGAACCATTGAAGTGTATCGCAAATCATCCACCAAGAAGTGTGAATCTGCGCCAGTAGTATGTCTGAATCGGCGAATCCAGCAAAGCGATTAAGTCCCATAGAGTGAGTTTCCGGAAGAGTGTTCTCTTTCCGAAGTTCTTTTTTGTAGATTGCCTGCACATTCTTTAATTTCCTTACTCAACCTCTATGATTTGCTTATTCTGTAGCGTTTTCTCTACACCATTTTCTCGATCCTGTGAGGTATTCATCGTTGTGCAAATAATTTGCCAGTAGTATTAAGCTAGTAGTGCTTATTAGTTTATTGTGCAGCATCCGGCATTAAATAGTGAAACTGTTCAGTGAAACTGTTGCAAATATTATTGTACATTATTATACCGTAGAATATTTGAAAGCTTTCGTTGGTGTATTGTGCTTTCCGTCCTATCTCTGGCACACCACTGGCCGATTCTTACGTCGTTCGTTTTTTACTACACTTTCCTTCCAGCGAGCTCATATCGCCCTCCGTACGCGTGATCCGAGAAGTCTACGAAGGCGAAAATGCTCACGAAATGTTTCAGAACGATCTTAACCGGGCGCTGTACAAAAAGATTCGCTTCATCATCATAGAACCAACGCGGTTGGGCGAGGAAACGGAACGGTGGATTGCGGTCGGGAACTGCTTGCACAAGACGTCCCTGATGAGCGGTGCGGCATCGATAGCGATTGGTAAGGAATTGCTTCCCTGTTGATACTACCATCACACACAAACCGAACCATTATATTTTTTGTAGGTCTAGTGTGGAAGTTAGACGTTTTCAGTTACTCGTTTTGTGCCGTATCAGTGTTTTGCACAAGTCTGTACAGCATTTGCTGGGCCTGCGATCCTTGTGTGGAGTATCAGGTATAAACGGCAGGCGACATATCCCTTGACGCCAAAGGTTTAATTGATTTACCTCCTTTCATCTGGTTACCCGTAGGTCGAGCGAAAGCGGAAGAATTTGATGAAAATTCCGGTCCCTGAGGGAGCCTCCACACCGGTGGTGTTGGTGCACACCGGCAATAAGATCGTGATGTTCAGTCACAGGATAGTTACCCTATTGGCGGCTTCATTCTGTGCTTGGAAGTTGTACCAAACGTTGCAGTAAGACGATAAATGCTAGAATTATAGCTGGCCGGCAGCGAAAAAATGTTTAAACAGTGTACAGTATGCCGGTCCGGGTGTATCTTCCTGACCGTGCAACGACGGAAGTTCCTTATCGTCGTTATTGCAAAGTACGCCACTCACTGCCGCCTTTGCAAAACAGACCTCCCGAAGAAATCGAAGACAAAACCGTGCGAACCGCATCCCAAATATTAGTGCATGCCAAAAGTAGAGAGGTGGTTAGCATCGTAAACAGCTCATGGCAAAATATCGTTGAAACAATCGATCAGGGCACGACAAACTTGCAGCATTTTATGATCCGCTTCGGAAACTAACGGATATTCAACCGTGCAGGGTAGCATTTCATTATTTATGTTTTATACGTTATTCCGCCAGATTTCCATCAATGAGGGTTGTCGATTGTCACAAATGAAGGTATTTGCATTTAAAAGAACGAGGAACCAGGTGAACTGAATTATTAACCCTATTAGTTCAACCAACGAGTGATGATTACGTGTTTTTTAGAGAGTGTTTTTAAGAAGCATAATTACGCCCGAATGTTTTTAACACTTTAATCACATTTCACGGCCCTTGATTGCAGATCTTTCAACTCTTCTAATACTGTTTCATTAAGCGATGGGCTCGATTGATCGACTTAGTGAGCATAACTCTAATGTCTTGTCTTGCAGTCGAAATCTTGTTGGGTTCTGATTATTGAAAGCGTCACGATATTTGAGCAAATCTCACACGAAGGAAATGATTATAATTACGATAAAGGGACTAGTAGTGAAGCTGTTGACAGAGGGAGTGCTCAAACAAAGCGATCAAAAATATTACACTCCTAAGCTTACCTGGTTGACCTCAAGTTGGTGTACAGTAAACGGTGTGATGGAGAGTATTAAAGACAAACATTTTATTATCGGCACGTTCCTTGCTGGTTAAGGTGATGCTCAACACACGGAGACACGGTCCTGGAATAATAGAAATGGTGGGGATGCGTCAATAATGTTGCTGAAAAAGTTGAATATGCAAAACAAAAATGGGGCACAGCTACAGCGGACTGGACGGAGCACAGGTCATCGGAACTGGACGAAAATGAGCACTGCGGCAAGTTTTACAAAGGTGAGCTGGGTGCAACGAATGCAAAAAAAGATAAAATAAGCCAACGGTAGTTGTAAAACTGTGAGATAAGCGTAACGTTATAGAGAAATTATGGTTGGAGTTTAATTTTCAATAAAAAAAGGAAAATGTAAAATTATTTTTTAGCATTTTTATTACGTTTCGAATCGAATTTACAAATGGTTTAAATTAACGCTCTATTCACGTAACGTGTGTTTTCTCATTTCTCACCACCTCACTCGAGCGTTTCGTGAATTCTCTCACGATGATGCTCATTTTCGCTCATCTGTCAAAAGCGGTTTTCAGAGGCGGTGTTTACGCTTGAGCACAAGCAACATTTTCGCGTTCTTTAGCTATTGGAGCGAAAATTGCGGAAACGATTTTTGTGTATTAGATCTTTAAATAACCAGGAGACTCATAAGTAAATATGAAACTAGTAAGGTGCGTAGAGTGAACTGTGTGGAGCTATACACATTTAGTGGTAGTTATGTCAAAAACACCCGAAATCAAAGCGACGCTTCGCTATAACCTCAAACAGCGTAGAGAGTAACGTACCGGTACTGACCAAATTCTTTACAGGTTTTTGATGAAACTTAGTCACGAAACGGTGACCATTGAGCTGAAGAATGGCACACAAGTACACGGAACGATCACAGGCGTGGATGTTGCGATGAACACTCACCTGAAAGCTGTTAAAATGACGATCAAAAACCGTGACCCTGTGACGCTGGACTCGTTGAGCATTCGGGGCAACAACATTCGTTACTACATTCTGCCGGACAGCCTGCCGCTCGAAACGCTGCTGATCGACGATGCGCCAAAAACGCGAGCAAAGAAACGCGAAGCGAACCGCGGTGGTCCCCGCGGAAGAGGCAGAGGCACCCGCGGCGGCCGTGGTGGCCCACGAGGTGGTCGTGGTGGGGGACGCGGTCGCGGCAGACGCTAGACTTTGGGACACATCTGCGCGCCACGATGCTAGCCATAAGGATCTACTTTCTCTTTACATTAGGAGCTACAGTCATTTCGTGCGATGGCTACGAAAGCTGGGGGTCGAGAAGCTGTAAAACGGATACAAAATGTAAAAACGGGCACATTTAACAAACCAACAATCTTTGTGTCCAGTTAGTGTAAAATGTATTTAACAGTCACACACCATTAACGAGCACGTA
Organism: Anopheles bellator; assembly: GCF_943735745.2. Lineage (NCBI taxonomy): Eukaryota > Metazoa > Arthropoda > Insecta > Diptera > Culicidae > Anopheles > Anopheles bellator. Next base: position 42,096,237 of record NC_071285.1, on the reverse strand, counting down.
CAGACCGTACACAAGAAAGCAAATGAAAAACAGGCAAGCAGCAACAGCGAACGAATTGGAGTGTTTGGCTTGCATCATTTCAAGCTTTTGTCGATTTTCTGCCAACTGTATGCGTAGCTCGCTCAGCTCGTCCCAATATTCCCGCATACGTTTGTCCGTATTTGTTTGGTTATCCATGTTGTCCTCCAAGTTTCGCATGCGCCTTTGCAAACCATCGAACACATCGTTCAAGGATTGGATCTGCAAAAAATCGGCTCGATTAGGCTCAGTATTTGTGATCGTGTTATTCCTTCGCAAACCTCCCGCTCCCGCTCGGTGTGGCTGCGATGCATTTTAGGTCAAATGATCTATTCTTCAGACGAAAAGATTCTCGTTTTCTTGTACACCACTGTTGTTTACGCGAAATGGCATTGCACGCGAACGCTGATACCCACCAGCTAGCACATCCCAACAGAACTGAAATGCAATGGATGCCCCGGGCAGTTTGAGGGTGATAAATGTGAAATCGCTTATTTTCTTAAAGTAAGCTGCACATCCAGGAAGTATATCATTTGGTGTACATATTTAAAACATTGCAGAAACTACCATTGAAAAATTTTATTTCCTGGCAGCAGTAACGCTAAGGAAGCGTTACTGCTGTCAGGAAATAAAATGGCCCTGATGGATACGATGAAAGAGAGCCAGTTCATGAGAAGCAAGAAAGTTTGCTTCTAATGACATTTGGGACATGATGAGTTGCGTTATTTGATACCTGATCAGTGAACAAATAATTAGCGTTGGTGCGAATTGAAAAGCAAATTTCTTAAATACTGTTTTCGCAGGACAAAATGCGTGATATCAGTAGCATGGACGTGGATCAACCACGGGGCGAAGGATTTCGGTCCTATTACGTGCAGAAAATCGAAGAACTGCAGTTAATCGTGGCGGAGAAGAACCAGAACTTGCGCCGCCTCCAGGCCCAACGCAATGAGCTGAACGCCAAGGTTAGAATGCTGCGGGAGGAGCTTCAATTGCTGCAGGAACAGGGCAGCTACGTTGGTGAGGTGGTCAAACCGATGGACAAGAAGAAAGTGCTGGTAAAGGTGCACCCGGAGGGTAAGTTTGTCGTTGATATTGACAAAAACATCGACATTAACGACGTGACACCCAACTGCCGGGTGGCACTGCGCAACGAAAGCTACACGCTCCACAAGATCCTGCCGAACAAAGTGGACCCCCTGGTGTCGCTGATGATGGTGGAAAAGGTGCCCGACTCGACCTACGAAATGGTCGGCGGGTTGGACAAGCAGATCAAGGAAATTAAGGAAGTGATCGAGCTGCCCGTCAAGCACCCAGAACTGTTCGATGCGCTCGGAATCGCGCAACCGAAGGGTGTGCTTCTCTACGGGCCTCCGGGTACCGGCAAAACGCTGCTGGCGCGTGCCGTTGCGCATCACACCGAGTGTACCTTCATTCGGGTGTCGGGTTCCGAGCTGGTGCAAAAGTTCATCGGCGAGGGCTCCCGTATGGTGCGCGAGCTATTTGTGATGGCCCGTGAACACGCTCCGTCGATCATATTCATGGATGAAATCGACTCGATCGGCTCGTCGCGTATTGAAAGCGGTAGCGGTGGCGATTCGGAAGTACAGCGTACGATGCTGGAGCTGCTGAACCAGTTGGATGGGTTCGAGGCAACGAAAAACATTAAGGTCATCATGGCCACCAACCGCATCGACATTCTTGATCCGGCACTGCTGCGCCCCGGTCGCATCGATCGCAAGATCGAGTTCCCGCCACCAAACGAGGAAGCCCGTCTGGACATCCTGAAGATACACTCACGCAAAATGAATCTAACGCGTGGCATAAATCTTCGGAAAATTGCCGAACTGATGCCGGGAGCGTCTGGAGCCGAAGTCAAAGGCGTCTGCACCGAAGCGGGAATGTACGCGCTGCGCGAGCGCCGAGTTCATGTCACACAGGAGGACTTTGAAATGGCCGTGGCCAAGGTTATGCAGAAAGACTCGGAGAAAAATATGTCCATCAAGAAACTGTGGAAGTAGAGCCCTTCTCAAAATCCGTTGTACCCCTAACTCAATCTACAAGCTTCTGCATCAATAAAGCGAATAAGCGATCTATTAGGTGTAATCTCTGTCGGTTCAAGAGTAGCATGATTACAAGGAAAGAACACGGATTCACATAACGATACCACCGTTTACTTATCATTGTCTCGCTCGCAAGGCATACATTATCATCATTTAGTTATTTAGAATTTTGCTTAGTTTCTCCTGGCGTCCGTCCAACAAAAAAAGGAAGAAAGTGTTGACAGTTCGAATGTCCTGTGTGCTAGCTCAAGGGTACGTAACGCACGCCGCTGTCAAAACTTTGCTCGCCGAAATCGACAAGAAGCAAAGGCTCGCGGCTGAGGCTACGCTCGGGTGGAAATTGTTAATTAAATGCTTTTAGCACCTACTTTATTTATTTCTTAGTGACATACTTCGGTTAGCTTTTCAACTACGTTGTGGTCCGGTCCGCCAGTTACGTTCTTTTTCGGGGGCACCAGCGCATACTGAGGCTGTACGTTGTGGGTTATCGAAAACTCTATAGTGAAAAAAATGGCTTCACAAGCAGTAAACAAAACCGGCTCGGGCTGGCCCCGCCGAAATAGCCACGGAACGGGACTGACGGAAATGAACAAACTACAAACAAATCAATCGATGACGCTCAACCGGACCATAAACCTGTAAGTGGCATCGAGAGCCGATGGTTCCGGCAATAAGTGATACGGTGTTTATCTGAACATTGCCGAATTTTCTGCGACCGGGGTCGGCAACTAAAATCCAAAATGGCTGTCGGTCGCGGTCACGCATCGATAGCGGTATCTAATGGTTGTTATTTTCCGTGTCCATCAGTTACCCCTTGACAAACTACACATTCGGTACCAAGGAGCCCCTATTCGAAAAGGACCCATCGGTCCCAGCCCGGTTCCAGCGGATGCGTGACGAGTTTGATAAAATAGGAATGCGCCGCTCGGTGGAAGGTGTTCTGCTGGTGAGTAGAATCCGTCGTACGGGCACGTTCAGCAAGCTAAATGGTGAGCTTTCCTCTTCGTCCGCAGGTACACGAGCATGGTCTCCCGCACGTATTGCTTCTGCAGCTGGGAACTACGTTTTTCAAACTTCCCGGCGGAGAACTGAGTGCCGGTGAGGATGAGGTGGAAGGACTGAAGCGGCTTCTGACCGAGGTAAGTGCATGCGATTCGACTCGGTCATTTATTTCAGCTCTTTATCTCATCACATGAAGCCTTATTTTGCCAATAGAGCAAGAAACCTTATCAACCAATTGTGTTCCTCAAGTAGAGCATATTGTAATCTACACGAGATATGCAACAAAGAATTTACATCACACAATGTCTAGCGTAAGCGTACTCTCTATTTCATACATGATAAGAACATGGCACGGAAGCTTTACGCATTTGCAATAAGTTCTATGAAAGTAGAATAACTTCTCCCGAGTGGTTGTAACATTATTTTCATACTGTAAACCCGCCAACTATGTAACGTTGTTGAATGTTAAAGTTAACAAACAAATTGTAAGTAAACCGTCGACAATAAAGAGCAGATCTGTGTGTTTTGCGTTTTGCTGACGGGGCGCTGGGGCGGAAACCTCGACTGCCGTCAGAGATTTATGATGGTGTCGGCTCGTTGTATGCCTTCCCTGGCCTTCCTTGATCGATTGTAATGTATACGAGGGCCTTCTCTGATCGATTGTAACGTAATGTATTAGCTGACGATGGCCTACTCGTGAACATGGTCATGTGAACATTATACTTACTAGACTACTAAAGACTTACTTTGTTGTGTTTTCTTTGGTACTGTATCATGTGAACTGTGACATGAATGACAAAAATAAAATAAACACCAAAGCGATATAATTTAGTGTACCTCTAACTGATAAACTCAAAGCTTGGAGAAAAGTGAATGGAATATTCATCATTAAGCGACTTTCCAAATGTGTTTCTCATTAATTGGTTTATGCGCTAATATGCTCAATTAAAATAACTTCCAGTCTAGGTATAGTGCCGTGCAGAAGAAATTGTAGCTTGTAACTGCAATGCACTGGACTTTGTGACTCGAAGACTGAAATGTAGCTCAAAAAAGGAAATTGTTTACCATAAAGAATGAACCAAAGTAGAAAAGCACACGTGCCGTAAACCAAAGAAACAACACGAGCACGCCAAGCCAATCGAACAAGTCGCTCTCGTCCCTGTGTGCGCCACCGTAACTGTAGTTCTCTCCATTCTTTTTTGTCCATTTGCTGTCATTTCGAAAAATTTCCCCCCCAAACATCAGACTCTAGGACGGCAGGACGGCGTCAAGCAGGACTGGATCGTCGAGGACACGATTGGCAACTGGTGGCGTCCCAACTTCGAGCCTCCGCAGTACCCGTACATACCGCCGCACATCACCAAGCCGAAGGAGCACAAGCGTCTGTTTTTGGTGCAACTACACGAGAAGGGTAATGTGATCAGTATTGTAATGGTGTTGTCGGGGCCGGCGTGCGGCCAATTAGAACTATCATCAAAAAATGCATACACAATTGTAAATTTAGTCAGTATCATCAGTAACACAAGTTGGTTGTAAGCATAGGCATTATTGTGATCAATTCACGATAAGAGAATGATAAAATGTCAATGAACGATCTAATTTGCAACCGAGCAGAAGCGAATAGTCCAACATAATTTCGATAAACCTCACGGTAGAGGAAGCAGCCATAGGGCGTCGTAGTAGAAACGATCGCGCGTTGAAGATCGGGAGACTGTTTTGTCAATTTTGTACACTTGTATGTTTTTGTAATAATGTAAATTTGTTCATTGATAAAACAACTCTCGAAGAAGTAATATTGTTGAAGAAAAACTTGAATCATTCTTTGCACTGCACGCGAATGTAACGTTGTTGTCAGTAAGAAAAAGGAGCTTCACATTGTAACCCACACTGTATCACAGGCATTTATTTAAGGGAAAAAACGAAACCAGTGCCTTTTTAGACAACGATGAAAGAATGATTGTTGAAAACATTGAAAAAATATTAAAATGTGTTATGGCTATGTTTAATTTACACGCCATTTCGTAGCACGCCTTCCGAATGGTGTTTGAAAGAGAATCATCGAAAAGAATTTGGATGCGGTGTTTTTCGATACAATTTTTCGCCAGTTTTGTCCCAAATCTTACTTTCGATTCTGCTTTTTTCTGTCCTTTTCCATCACTCCAGCTCTGTTTGCCGTACCTAAGAACTACAAGCTAGTAGCGGCACCGTTGTTCGAACTTTACGACAACTCACAGGGCTACGGACCGATAATATCGTCGCTGCCGCAAGCACTTTGCAGGTGAGTCACCATATTGTTAAAAGAATCCATGCGAAACTTGTTGTGAAAACATAAATTCTTCGATATTCCTTGACAATCTTTCATTGATCGTAACGTTGATTCGGAATTAGTATATAATTGCCTGCATTTCACACGTTTATTCCGTACCAGATGTTAATTGTAACAAACATTCTTTCAACAGGTTTAACTTTATCTACATGTAAGCCTGCGCGCGCTCTGCATCGTCACCTGGTCACGCGCGGTCACGGATTGGTGTGAAAACGAATCTGGATGAAACGGTTCTGACGCTGACCACTGTTGGTTGGTTGGTTGGTTTGCTTTCCCATCACTTCTGCGCCCCACGGACGTGAGATACTTGTTGGTGAGACAAAGGACGACGGTACCGGGCTGGCATAAGGGACGAAAAGAAGGGCTTACTCGAACCGAGCTGCTGAATACTATTTGGACGTCCGTATTTTAAGAAAGATCTTTTTCGTGACCTACTTTATATCTTAGTTTAACCGATATAAATGATAATAAGAATAAAACCTACCCAAAATAACGATAGATAAACCTGTTGTATGGTGTCCCTTTATTCCGTGCAATTAGTATTCGCACAGCTCGCCGGCCGTGGAACAGTGATAGGAAGTGTCGTCTTCTGCGTACTCGTAACGGCAGTAAGCGCATCCGTAGTTCGAATTCCACTGTCCTACAGATCGTGGCCGTAACAGTTGCAGCTGCTGCTGCTGTTCGGAAGCGTTTAGCCAACTGCTGGTGCCACCGGAACACAAACTACACAGCACGGCACTACGAGTTTCTGCCGCAGAACTTTCCACGAAGGCCATTCCGTCTAGGCTGTCTTCAAGCAGCAAACCGTTGCGCAGTTCACGGTCGAAGGTCAGTTTCGTGCGCAGTAAGTTGACCGTTCCCTGACTCAACCGAGAAGCTAGGACCGCCACTAGACGATCGTACGTAAAACGGCGTCCACTGTGCAGGACTTCCAGGAGAGTGAAAATGTAGTTTTGCGCCAATCGAAGTGTATCGATTTTTGAAAGCTTTTGCGCCGATGTTGGAGGAACAGATTCCGTTGGTTGTGATCCATCGCAGGTTTGGTGGACTATGGCGGGAGACAGTAAACTCACCGGAAGAGGAACGCACATCCGTAACCGATCGAGCGCATCGTTCAGTCCGTGCATGCGGTTCCGTTCGCGTAGATTTGCCTTCTTGCGTTTAACCAGAGACAGGAAACTACTTCCGTTTGTGGCAAGCGTTCTTCTTCTGCGAGCGATTCCCGTGGCCACGGGAGTCATAGCGGCCTACAGTTTGCGGACAGAAGTACGGATCAGCAATATTTATACCGCTCCCCACACCGATAGGGGGACACTTTTCCGACTAATCTAATTTTCCACCTTATCTGATAAGGTGGCTCGTAGTGGTCAGGGTGGAAAGGTCGGTTGGTGAAAGCGCTAAATACTTATCGTTCCCGCAGTGTCAATACCGTTTTGATAATGCTAATGGGCTATGCGAGAAATCTCGTAGTCATAAAGTGCAATTGGACAATTTTTTAGAAATAAATTGGCTGTCATTCGGCATATTGGTAGATATTCCCCAGCGAAAGTACTCTGCATAACATGATCGGCCGGCAAGGACGCGGGTTGGTACTGTGTTCGCGCATCATTACGAAAAAGATACTTCTCCTGTTCCGATATTTGCTGCCTCCTCTTTTATATAAAATAATAACCAAGAATAGAATAGAACAATAGCATTCAATTCTGATCGGCATTACGAGCTATCCCCTGCTGGTCCTGGCGGCCCATTTACCAGATTTTAGATCCCCAATCACAAAAAAAGGTCTGGCAAAAACTTCGTTACGGGTCAATATGAGTCGACTTGCTTTATTAGATCGTTCAAACTACCGGGTCCATTGTCAATGGAAAACGTGTGACGGATTTTCAAAAACTTTACCGATTAAAACTCATGCCGAGCGTAAATAAGGACCCTCGCTCGCATAATATCAACGCTCGGATGCGTAAAGTTTTTTACCCACCGAATCTCATGGAATGTTCTCGAACGAGGGGTTCTGATATCCGCATCGCGCGCGGCCTCGGCAACGGGCATCGAACGCGCGTTAATGTGGCGTGCGCAGGCAACCAACCCACCGATACATGCTGTGTCTGCGAAGCAGCCGTATGGTTTCGCATGCTCATCATAGCAAACACGGAGGGAATAGAGGGAATCGGTTGCTACGATCACCGGAACTGTTGTTTGGGTCCATCAAATAATTTGACAGCGGCAGAGCCAGGACGACTCTCGGGGAACGCACGCCATCGGAGCCCTTCAGTGCGGTCAAGGATTTTAGTTTGCCATTCGAATCTAGCCGGTGGCAGAGTTTGGCGGCGTAGCCATGTCGATAGTGAACATTTACTTTCACGATGAAAATATCTACAACGTGGAGAAGAAGCCGCCCGAAAAGCCACCGAAACCGCCGCTCTACCATTCGCGCTTCGAGCAGCAGGTGCGCCAGGAGACGAAATCTTGCAAGGATGACCACCGCACGATGGGCTACTCGAAAATTCCCCTGCACGGTCCTGGTGAATTTTTGAAGAAAAACTGTGGTCCCCGGTTTCGGGCCACAAAGTCGGCGCCAGTGCGGCTGTGCACCTCCCACAAGCCACCCGTTCCGAAGCCAAACGAGCCGCGGCCCATGGACGGACCGGCCCCTTGCCAGGTGATGAAGGTGGTCGATTTTAAGAAGGACAACATTAAGAAAGTGGTGACGGCGAACCCGAAGAAACCCCGGGCACGGTACGCCGATACCCGAAAGGGCGACTTTCATGACTTGGAAAAGTCCGGCCTGACGCCGATCTACATGTGTAAGCCAAAGTTCGGGAAGATACCACAGTACCTCACGCGTCGAAAGAAGGACCTGGCCGTGCAGAAGGAACGATTGGTCGAGGAAACCGCCCAGCAGAAGCCACGCTGTTCCTACGTTTCGCAGGAAGAGCGAGTCGAATTGCTCCGAGTATGTAGCTGGAGTTTATCGAGGCTATGCTTCGCACATCTATCGCTGTAAACGAGTATCTAATTGTGTTACACTCTTTCCAGGGTTTAAAGCAAAATTGGGAAAAACTCCAACAAGAGTACCAGAGTCTGCCGCTGCTCACCGATACCGTGCCGAAAATGATTCGCAAGGCCAAACTGGAGAATAATCTCAAGCAACTGGAGAAAGATATTCTGACGATCGAAAATAATCCCTACATCTACATTTACGACGAAGACCAAAAGGACGCATAAATTGGCAATTGGCAAAACTTTCTAGCACGTCTTGCAAAACTTGGATTCTTTTACTCCCGGAATATTTCGCGAATGAATGCCCAAATTCTCCTCTTTTCTGATCGCTTCTTTCGAGCATTGCTTAGTCTCATCCAGCTTACTAGGATCTGGGTACGATGGTAGAATAAACTGCGAGTGTGTGTTTTTATAGCAAAAATGTGAGTTCCGTTTTATAAATGATCACTTTGGATGTAGTACATTTACTCACCGTTTCGGCACAAACGGAACGTCGCAGATGCAACAGATCCGATAGTCGAAGGGTGGTCGTTTTGGGCCCTTTTCGAAAATTTTTGCCAAAAGATCCCCACTCATGCATCTCCGCTGGCACATACGGCAGTTGACTTCAACAGCATCGATTGGGATCTGTAACTTCGTCACCTGGCAGCGAAACACGGGATGTTCATCGTGGCAGGTGCCCTTGCTCTGTACGATCGGTGCATCGCAGAACGAACACGTTTCTTCGACGACGTCGGCCGTGTAGACACGATCCGTTCGCTGCAGGACGCTCTGTAGCTGCGGTTTAACGTTGGTGTGAAGATACTCGTAGTCACCGGGAAACGTGTCGTCCAGGATGGTGCGTATGAAGCGGCGCAAACATCGAATCGACATTTGCTGCAGTGTGTTGAGTGGTTCTAAGTTTTCGCTTGCCAGCTCGGAAAGATAGTTCAGCACCCGGCAGGCTCCAATCACCTCCAGAATGGTGCAGATGTACTGAAACTGATTGTGCAGGATTTCCGTTACGATCATGTTACGCTTCTTGTTGTAGGCAATCTTCGCACCAAGCAGCACCAGCTGGAGCTTCAGGAGGTACGGGTCCGTCTGATTCGGTACCTCCGTTTCCGTCAAATACTGTTCCATTTTGTTCAACGATTCCTGATTGCGATGGGTATCGAAGCGTACCACTTCGGCGGCGTCGTAATATTCGGCAAGCTGGCGAGAATTGTTCATCAGTAGTGCGTTCATTGCGTTACGTTCCTTAAATTTCACGAAAAACAAGGAGGTCGGGAAGCGCAGCGTTAGGTGGTCGAAGCGCTTCGAAGGATATCCGAGAACCATCCAGCAGGAGCGGGTGCGCGTGGCGGCTAGCCCGTACAGGGCGTACGAGTCAACGTTGAGATCATGTTTAATTTCCATTTTCTGCATCGCAAGATTGCTTGCGCTAACGATAACCAGGAACTTGGCCCCCGGCATCGTACAGACGACGTATTGACGCTCTTCCAGTTGTTGCAGTCCTGTGATCATAAAGTTTTCCAGATCCAGTGTGGTACTAGCGACGACTCTACCATCAAAGGTGGTCTGAATTGCCAGCAGGTGAGTACCTTTTACTACGAGTAGCAGCAGAAGGCGCTTTGCGTGATCAACCTCAAACTCGATGGCTGAGGCGGGCAAGTCTTGTTCAAACAGTTTGGCGATGCGTTTGAAGCCGACCGTTTGCTGTGCACTGCGGAAGTGGTACAGCCCAATTTGACCACTCTGCATGCCGGCCACCAACAGACATTCCTCGGTGCTTACCGTGACGTGTTTCAACAGAACTGCCGTTTCTTCTGCCTGGTGCACATGCACGATCTGCTGATCGGAGCCCGGGAAAAGATGGCACAGCACAATCTTCCCCCGTCGGGTACCGAAGCAGAACTGCACCGGATGTCGGTGCACCTGGTCCGCCCAGCAGAAACACGTGATCAACACTTCGTCCGCCATTCGGCGAAGCTCCTCGAACGTTTCGAGGTTTCGATTGTCGTAGATGTACTGCAGCCAACATTCCGAAACGTTGGCGTGTACGTTCCAATTCAAAGGCCACACCGCATCCTGACGGTAAACGGTAAGCTGGCCCATGTTGGTGAGATTCGCCAGCAGCTGTTCGTCCGGAATGTCGGTAAATGTACCACGGGGTGAAAGCCAAGACTGTACGTTGCCGACGTAAACTTTGGCCGTGTTGGGGAAGAGCGTCTGATCGAGCATGATACGCTTCCGTTCCTCGCCATTGCTGGCCCCGTACAGTGCGATTTCGTTTGCTAGCAACCGGCCCGTCGGACGCTCCGTCGAGCATTTCACGCGCGTCATTTCATAGTTCATTGTGGCTTCTTCGGCAATGTGCCGGTATTTGAGTTGCAGCACGAGCGTGTGCTCTTTCGTGCACACGGTCAGCGCGTTGTCGACACAGCTCAGTGTAAAAGGCTGAACGATTTCCTCCGGGAATTGCAACACGGACAGCTCGGACATTTCCATGGTGGGGACACGTGGACATGGACTGTTTGAAAATAGGGTTTGAAATATTTCACACAAATGATTTCATTCGTGCCTTTCACGCGTGGTGTGCGAAAGGGTTCACCGTAGCAACTTACCGCAGTTGTCAGACGGAACAATAACAAAACACAAGCAGGCCGCGGCGACGAAGAATCGGGCCCGTTTTGTGTTCCGCGGACGATCGGAGGTTCAATCGATTAAGTGTTGTTGCCCCACTGTGTGCTGTTTCCTGATCTTCAAAAACGCTGAACGATGAACGGGAAAAAAGGGATTGATCTACTTCGGACGATAGCTTCCGTTATGACGAAAACGAACGGCTACGACCGGTGCTTGCAGCAGGTATGTGTTGGGTAACTATCGCACCGATAGCCAACCTTTGGACTTACTAGTTATCGAGGACCGTTCGCTACCCTTCTGGCATTAATATGCACGCTTCTTCGGCACGGAAATGATGAATGTTTTAATGATTGTGTATTACATAAACAAAGGTGTTTATGCATTGCGCGAGAACAACACAAAACGCACCGTTTGACAGAGCTGTCATTTGAGCGCTCGCGAAATGCCAAAAAATGGTTGTTTTGGCGCCAGTTTTTGAATCGGTTTTTAACGAACGAACTATAGATTACAAAGTAACTCCCTGCAGAAATTTACATTCAACTATAATAAATTTAAATTGATTTCACAACAGTTCGAACAAAACAAGTTTTCTCGGCAAATATCTAACGGAGTGTTACGATCGACTCTTCCACTTGCAGCTAGTGATGGTCAGCGGCGGAGATGGGCGCTGCCTGGCGGAGTTTAAGGTGGGCGAGGAACACTTGAACCGTGCCGGTGGCTTGCACGGTGGCTTCACGGCCACCATCGTCGATGTGGTCACGACGTACGCTCTGATGACGAAGGAAAACGCCGTCCCTGGCGTGTCGGTGGACATTCACGTGAGCTACCTGAAGGGCGCCCGCCAAGGGGACGATGTCGTCATCGACGCGAACACGGTACGGGCCGGCCGCAACCTGGCGTTCCTCGAGTGTGAGCTGCGCCACAAGAAGGACAATTCCATCATCGCCAAAGCATCGCATACCAAATACATAGGCAGTAGCTAGAGAATAGCACACGAGGTGGCTCCGAATGGGGTTCGTTGAAAGAGAATGGTGAAATAAAACTACGCTTTTGGGGGTTAGATATAGAGCAAACAATAAACGGCAAATGCACTGCAATTGAATGGAAATGGCTTCGGAAAAAGTATGGCTAGTAGAAGTTCATTTTATTTTTCTTTAATTTCCCATAAAGTGGTTTACATAGTTGGTTTGATTTGACGCTTCGCGCACACTTCGGAAACGGGCCCACACAGTCAGCAGGCCGATCAGGGCGTGAAGGGGTCAGTTCGGCTCCCGATTGGAGTCCGACGATAAAATTTACTCTAATATTTACTGACTCTGTGATTGCCCGTTCCCATGAACGGGGCTGGTTAGAGCGAAACGGGATTTTGTGTTCGCTTCTTTTGAGCCACTTCCTGGAACTCGAGCAGTTGTCGCATAAACATACACACCGACACACACCCCACCTTCGGGGGTCTACTTATTGTTGTTCACTAGTCAGCTAAGGGTGTTTCAGTTTTTAGTAAAGGTCAAATGGAACGTTTAAAAAAGTATTTACACAGTTAGTCGTTGTCAGATTGCGGGCAGAGCCGCGAAAGCCCCCCCCCTATACGATTATGGTCCGCTTTGAGGGACGGCAATAGGGGAAGTCCACGGGTACCGGGTCCGATTCGGGTTTGTATGTTTGGCACGTTTCGAGTTCGAGTTACGACTACTTTACGAGAGTTGGTTTCAGATTTTCGGCACACTCGCCCTCCGTCGCTCATGCAATTGAAATGCTTAAGTATTGGTAATTTACGCTAGAAACGGTAGTTTGCAAACGGCGGCAAAAATGGTTGACTATGTTTTGTAAGAATCGCCCTAACTCTCCTCCTCCGAATGCCCTTCCCGGAGCTTCGACCCACTCAAATGGTGCAAATATGGCACAAGAAAACCGAAGAGTACAGCAAACCGTTGCAAGCGCAAGGAACTTCCCGATCGCTGCTCTTCAACATCGATCTACGCCATTTCGGAAACGCAAACGAAATGGTGGCTAATATTTTCATTCTTCCTACTGCAAAGAGGCTTCTCTATCGTGTAACCAATCTAAACGGTCTCCGGTGTAAACGACTCCAAGCAGTCAATTTCCAGGTCCAGGTCCGTATCGAAATTATATCACTTGCTACACACTTGCATGTCGAACGCAAAGGAGTACTATTTTGCTTTACTCTGGAAGTACGCATGTACGTTGTTGCCCTCGCGAGGACACTTTATACAACCTACAACCCACGCTACGATCCAATTCAGCACGATCGTCACTGAGACGGTGAACTTTGTCCACGTTTGTTCTAATTGATTCCATTGGCCGGCTGCGTCGGTGCTGGCCTACTGGCTCACGTCTGCCCGTGGAACCGTGGCCACCGTTCCGGTATCATCCGCCGCGTCGATACAGGCCGGGCAGCACTTGCCCGGGTCCTTCACCAGCACCAGCCCATTCTCGCAGATCAGCTCCGCACAGCGCTCCGTTTCGCAGCTAATCTGGTGGTGCTCGCACTCACACTTGGTGCAATCGTCCCGCATCCAGATCTCGTTGTTCAGCCGCTTGATGCCCTTGTTGTCGACGCAGTGCCCGTGCGGTTTGCCCTTGGCCGGATTGACCGTGGCTCCGGTGCCGGCGCTGACGGCGGCAACGGCCACCACCGCCGCCGAGCACTGCTGCTCCAGGCGGCGCACCTTACGGCGCATCTGTTTCATTGACTTCTGAAAACTCTCGATCAGCGCCTCCAGCCCTTCGATCCGTTCCTCGTTCATGTCATCGTCGTCGAAGCGCCCTGCCTCGTCGACGTTGTCGTCCTCGTCGAGGTCCTGGCCACGCTCGCTCAGGTGGTTCTCGTTCAGGGCAAAGCGTGTCGGTTTGGGGCTAGCATTTATTTCCGCAGCACCCAGCACATCACCCTTCGCAGGTAGCGCTCGGCGGGTCCTTGGCAAGGATCTTCGGCGCCGTGGAGCCGTGGCCTGTGCCACCGTAACAGCCGGCGGTGGATACGGTCGTTCGTAGCGCTTGTGGTGCCGCGAGCAATCCGTACAGTCGACCCAGTGCTCCAGGTTGAGCTGCGGGATCTCCTCGCACCGCTTGTAGCCCGCCTGTTTGCCGGGCAGGACGAACACGTTCTCCGTGATGGTCGTAATGTTGTCGCCATTGTCACACAACACTCGTCCCAGGGACGAACGGCGGATCTGAGCCAACTGCTCCGGTTTAAACACTTCGTTCTCGTACCAGAACCGATCGCCTTCGCGCAGTGCCCGGAATTGCTGCACCAGGATGCAGGTAAACAGTGGGCCCATCTTGGCCCCCGACAGCTGATCCTCCAGGATGCCACCGACCCAGAGATCGATGTTGCTCGGGTGCCCATACAGTTCCTCGAGCTTTCGGCGCACCACCGGGTCGGAGATTTCACCGGCCAGCTCATCGAAAGTGCTGGCCAACGTCATACCGCACTGACGCCGGTACTCGTTGTACCCGGGGATGGCGTGATCCCGCGAACGCTGGATGTTGATCGCAGCCAGATCGAGCGCAACGGCATGGGCCACCTCGAACAGGCGCTCCGTCAGGTCGGTGTTAAGGTTCTGGTCCGGTTTCTTCAGCTTGGCCGGCACACTGTACAGTCCGCGCAGTAACGGATCCACACCGCCCTCGTACATCAGGCGCCACGGGGTGAAGAACGCCTTGTGCAGTGGCAAGTGTCCCTGCGTGATCGGTTGGTAGGAAGCGTTCAGCCGGTGCAGGACCGGATTGATGAGACTGTGCCCGAACCGGAACGCGGCCGTCGCAAACTCGTTCAAGATCGCTGGATTCACCGTCGGATCGTAGCCGGCGTACGCCCCGAGCTGCGCCATGCCCTGGTCACCGATCACCAGCGGCAACCAGTGCTCGTAGGTGATGTGCTGCATGATCGCACCCACAATCTTGCGGCTCTCGTAATACAACCGGTCCCCGTCCCAGTGCGGGTTGATGCGGTGCAGCTCACCCGCCAGCCGATTGTGTTCCCGCATCCACACCGTGTGCATCGCCGTCAGGCCCAGCTGCTCGTTCACGCGAATGTCCCCGGCCGTAAAGCAGTTGATCTGGCTCTCGTCCAGATCCCGCCGACAATCCATCCCGTCCGTTGGGGCGGAGAACGGAAGCAGCGGCTTCTGCTGCGGAAAGCGAGGCCCATCGCGCAGTAAACCCTCCTCGGTGGTCAGGTTGCGTAGTTCCTGGCCAAACGTTTCCGTGTAGCCGTACACCTGCGACGCATCGATGAACGCCGTCAACTGGTTGATCTGTTCCCGTGGCTGCACACTGCCGAAGAAGATCGACGTCATGCCCGACCCGCAGATGGCGCTCGAGCGGACAAAGTCGATACAGCGCCGGTTGCGGATGCGCGGATCGCCCGGCGGGATGTCGATCGGGTAGCAGGGCGCCGCGTACTCGCACGTCTTCTTGCAGTCCACTCCGTCCCAGCTTTCGGACGTGACCGAGGGGATCGCGTGGTCGAGATCGTGGTCAAGAAACTGGCCCCACTGCATCACCATGTGCGTGATGCGCTCGTCCGGCGTGATACGCTCGGTCGATATCAGGCTGGTCGATACGAGCCGGGCACTCGGCTTGCGGAACCCATTGTACAGGGTGGACCGGTTCCAACCGATCGGACTGTTGAATCCGTTCTCGTAGACCGGCGGCAGTAGCCGGCCGAAACCGGTCAGCGAGGAGCCCCACGTCGGGTGCTGGTAGTTGTTGCAGGTCCCGTCCAGCGAACGATACTTGGCGTGGAAGCACAGGTCCGAGCAGTTCGGTGTGATACGGTGCGCCATGCAGCCGGACAGTTGCTCCAGCAGATCGAGGTACTCGGGCGACAGGAAGTCCTGATAGCGGAAGTCGCTCGTGTTGGTCGTCAGGTTGGCTCCGCTCCCGATGTGCCGCCGGACGATGGCCAGGGCCCGCTCGTACACCTCGGCCGCCCGGGCAATCTCGCGGGCCGGGCCGCTCGGGAAGCGCACGATGCGGAACAGATCGCCATGGTAGCGGGTACCGTTCGCCGGTGACCCAAACAGGCGCCCGATGGTTTGATTAATGGCCATATCCACCTCGCGCGATGCTTCCGCAATCGCGATCCGCACGTACTGGTCTCCCGGCAGGGCTTCCGACTTCTTCCTGCAGAGAGAGAGAGAGAGCGGGAGAGTGAGAGAAGGGTTGAGCTGAGCGTCCGTTGGGGGGGAGTGTACGGCGGAGGCACTTACTTCACCGTCAGTCGGCCGCTGGCGGTCGCACGGCCATACTTGTTCACCAGCGAGCACTCGTACCGACCCTCGTCCGTTTGCGTGACGTTGGACACGAACAAACTGCCGGCCGCCGATAAACGATACTTGTCCTTCGGGGTTATGGTCCGGCCATCCTTTTGCCATTTGATCTGCATCGGAAATCGGAATCGGAAAGTTTCAGCCACACGGATTGGTGGTGGCCACGATGCATGGCTCCGAGCTACACCGGCCAGAATGGATGTGCGATGCCCTATCGTGGCTGCCGGGCATAAAGCGGGAAACTTGTTGTTCCCTGCAACGCCAGTCGGTTGGGTTAATGCGAACGTTTGGACCCCAGAAAGTCATATTCAAATAGCCAGCATTTTTGGAACACAAGAGAACATGTTCCAACAACGATTTTACATACCTTTAGGCGCATGAAAATTCTGCTTCAAACTATTGCGCCTGTATGTAGGCAATTCGTGAAACAGCTGCCGTTTGGCGCACACTAAGTTATTGGACAACCCAATCGGTGGTTCGGAGATTTAAACGATTCGGGGCCTCACACAGCGAAAGGACGAGTCAAGTTCGTTGTTTAAACATTGTCAGCCAACGGCAGAAGAAACGATACACAACATGCACTGTTCTTTGACTGGCCCATTTGATCCGCGGATGCTGTCGTCCGCGGCACAGAATGCCCATTTACATTCGAGAAGACAAATGTCCATCAGGAAGACCACAACATCGGTCCCAGGCAAATTAATGTCCGATAGCCGTTGATAGCTCCGGAACGCTCCGGAAACGCTCCGGCACGAGACAGATTACGCTTTTTACGTTACGCACAATGGTCTGCTTATCGGCAGTGTATCAGTGGGTAAAAACACCCGGTCCCATCTAGGGGGGAGCCCATCACCGTGGAGCCGTAAATTCTTTCCGGTGGTGAACCGGAAATTCTTCCAAGAAGCTTAACAACGATGAGCCAGGGCCTTGGTTCGGGCGGAACCGGTTGCAGGACCGGACGCACCGCAGAGAGGAATTATGCTTAAATGAGCCCATAAATCTAGCGACCACCAGGGCACGACCGGATATTCATCGTCGTCCGATCGATAGCTGTGCGCTGACCGGCCACAACCCGCAGTGTAGACCGAAAATTATTTTCATCTTAAATTTGCATAATCTTGGAGCTCGGAGACGCTTGCGGTTGCCGTTTCCGGCTGGCAGGACATTCCATGTAACCGGCCATGTTTCCTTCACAGCGACGCTCGGTGGCATCGCTCCTGATGGTCCGCAGGCGCAGGTAGGCGATTGGAAACACACAGATTAGCACGTCCGCTTTACTGGGGCTATTTATAACGACGAAAGGACGGCGTTGACGGAGTTCTTCGTGGGGCTGAAGAATAGATGACGCTTCAGCATCTTCAGAGACCCGAGGATTAGGTCGGTTGTCCGGCCAGGGATGTGCCGGTACGGATGTGCGAAGCGGCAGATGCGGCTACTCGGACGTCTGGCGTACACTTTACTCACTCTCTGTTTACATTTTTCAGTCAGCTCATCGTAAGATGAAATGTTTACAGAAGGTCGGATTTGCGGGGCGAGCAAACCCGCCCCGGAACCATTAGGTTGCTTATTTATGGAGTGGCCAGTAGCGGGCACAGGATTAGGAAGATTTATCAAGATCCTTGATGGACTAGAATCAGCAAGGGCGGCCGCCCTACGATGATACCGAGCCACTTAGAGCTCTTTAACAAATTACTGTGGAAGTATTGTCAGTTCCACCAGCAGGAAGTGGATTATGAGCAGTATGGTTTTTGGCTTCGGTACATTAATTTCAAGAAAACTTTCCGTAATATTCGTTTGAAAGAGCCGCTCAGTTCATGTGTAAATCCAAATTTACGAATCGCATGTGTGCATTCGTCCATCATTGGTTGCCTGCAATTCTACGGGAGTTGCTCCCTTCTCCCATTCAAAAGCCGGATTTTGGAAAAACTCCGGTCCGGTGTACCTATCGCTCCAACGGATCCGAAAAGGATCAGCAACCCTACCGTGAAACCTTCTAATTGGCTAGGCCAGCTTCCCAGCGCCATGCGACCATGCGGAAGAATTAGCAACCATCCGGTGCACTCAACAACAGCTACGGTAAATCCGGCCATAGAATATACACCGCTGCACCGGTTCCCACTTAACCTGAATTCTCCAATTTTGAGATGTAAAAATGTCCCACTGGCTTTTGGCATCGGCAACGAATGATGGAAGGTAGAACGTTCATCGTACCGCTTTTTTGTGCCCGAAGCTTACAGATCCAACAACCAACCTCCGTACTTGGGGTTTGGGAAGCACTTAGCAAGGGTGCCCCCATTTGGCAGTGCACCGACTGCAGAGAATGCAGAGCTCGAACGGTGGCTACTTACCTGCAGGATATCGTCGTTCTCCGCCTTACACGGCATCTCGATGGTGGTGCCTTCGATTGCGTCCAGGTCGTACGGTTCGAACAGGAACCGGGGCGGACCCACGTTGATGACGACCACTTCGGCTTCCAGCTCGGCGATGCCCAGCTCGTTCTCGGCCACACAAACGTACGTGCCTGTTAGTCGTGTCCGGTGGTCGGACAAGCGGAATAGAAAAAAAAGCAGCTTTCAAGCAGGTTCGTTCAATCGCGGCCACCGGTTGTGCATTTAGATCAATTAACGATTACAGAACCCCCGGGCAGAGCAACAGATTACAGCCAGTTTGATGAGATTGGCACGGGATCACCACAACAAAGCGAAGCTCAGGTGCACCAGTTGCTGCTCCCCGGGATCCTGGAGGCAACAGCAAAAAACCGGGCACCACTCTCACCTGCATCGGACTCCTGGACGTGGTCGATGGTAAGCTCGATCGCATCGTCGCTGAAGTAGATCTGGCCGGACTCGTTCACCGCTAGACCGTCCTTTTTCCACCAGATGTGCGGCAGCGGGTTCCCGTCGGCTTCACATTCCAGCGTCAGCGTTGAACCGATGTTAACGTTTTGGTTTTCCGGTCCGAGCACTATCCTGGGGGGAGCTGTCGAGGAGCGTACGAGGTAGAGTCAGAACGGGAAATTCCATCCACCCCGGGCGTCAGTCCACCACCAAAAGGAAGTTCTGGCGGTCGAAAAGTTATTCAACATCGTTTGAAGCCCCCAAAACAATGAACTGGCCAATGTTTCGACAGAGCGCAACAATAGCGGTGCCTTTGGTAGGTTTCGGCTTCCCTGTTCGTCCTTGCCGAAAAAGATCCGATCAACTTTGGTGAAGTGGAAGTAATACTCCGGAGGCCACTAAATTGCGACAGAAGAAATCACAAATGGAATGCCTCATTTCTGCACTCCGAGATCTCCGATTGTGCTGTGCTTACAGAATGGGCAAGTTCATTTTGTGATGTGGTCCAATGTACGGAACGCGAGGAACGTTTGTAGCGAGCCGAGTTTTATGTACAGTGCACTCCATCTGCAAGGCTGGGAGGCTTGGGCCCTTCAGCCAGGACCAAGGCGGGCCACGGAGAGAAGTGCACTGGCTACGGACAAAAGATGCTATTTTCGACTGCCTTTCTGTGCTCCGGGTGGTAGAACTTTTGGAGCTTTTGGTCGGCAATCTTCAGATTCATAGTGGAAATACGTTTGGCGTGCCTCGTTCCTAGAGGGCACGATTAGATGATGGAGTCGTGATAAGGCGTCGGACAACGTGGCAGCCTGTGTGGTCCATGTTTTGCCATTATTCATTGGGTTGGGTGTTGGAATTTTCTGTTTTCCCCGT
Organism: Anopheles bellator; assembly: GCF_943735745.2. NCBI lineage: Eukaryota > Metazoa > Arthropoda > Insecta > Diptera > Culicidae > Anopheles > Anopheles bellator. The sequence continues at coordinate 42,076,196 of NC_071285.1, read as the reverse complement.
TGTTTTTTTGTGAGGGCGCTTCCATTCCAGGCGCTTCCCGATTGAATCTGCTGTGGAACTCGAGCGCTCCTGTGTATGTGGTTGGACATTTCGGTAATGGGCTAACCACTACCTCGACACCGAAGTGAATTGTTGGAAACGGGTTTCCCTGTTTTTTGTGCGGCAGGTCCAGAATATGGCGATGGTGTACAGCATTGGCAGCAATCGAAATATTGGACCACGGAAGGGACCGGCACGAGCCCCGTCTGCCAACCATTCCTGTGGAATGGCTTCGATCACGAATTTATGAGAAATAGAAATGGTTTTATCTTGTGTCTTGTGGCCGGAAGCTGCTGCAACACAGACCCACATAAAACGGAATGTGGTTCTCCTCCGGTGCCGGTGATGCATCTCGGTGGGCACATTAAACTCGGTACGATGGTATGGTTCCGCCGGCCGGAGTCGCAGTGCCCAAAACGGACAGTCTGGCACTTCGAGAAAGTGTTCGTCGATTTATTAGCAAATATTGTTTCGGCCCGCACCATGCCCGCACCGTGTGCTCCGGAAGTGTCCATTTATTTCCCTGGCAAGAAACGGTGCTCAGGCTCTGGAATCGGGGAACCCAAAAAGGTTGGACCACGTAGAGAGTTCTCGTTGTGAGTGGAACTGGGAAAAGAACCAAGACCAACCCATAAACGATGTACGAAGTAAATACATTTTTGCCGGCACTCGACCACAAGTTCCAAAATCCCATTTTAACGCTCCATATCGCATCAATTAGGCGAAAGGCAGCAGTGCCCTTTAAGCCACAACGGGGGCCGGCCTCTTCACCTGGTCGGGGGAAGACACGCTCGAAAGAATATGTAAAATAACGTTGTGCTTCTTTTTGAGCTTTCGCTTGACTTCCGCCGTTGAGCTGCCGAACCACGTGGGGAGGCCCATCTGGGCCACGGTGACGGTGCCGGTAGTTGGGCCTGGGAATTGCAATTTTTCCTCTCCCTCGCAAAAGGCTAGCCTTGGGAGGAACGAACCGTTGGAGCTATAAACGCCACCTACGGACAACCCGTACACGGTGCCGTAAAACTGCCGCTTCCGGATCACACGTTGCGGATGGTCGGAATCGCTCCGATCGCCTACTGCCCAAAAAGAACACCGAAGTTCGAGCTGACGACGATGGCCATATGGCGCGGTTATTGCGACGACGACGTCCTGTGTCGCCTACTGCAGACCGGAGTGCCGACCGGATCTAAATTATGCATCGAATGTGCTCCAGCGCAGGCTGGTGCTCCGGCCGAAGGAACGATGGTTTAAAGTGACTGAGTCTGCAACAGACAGCTCCTTGTTCTCCTCAGCCCGGTCCGGTTCCGTTACTGACCCGGCAAGAAGATGATCCAACCCGCGCCGGTTGTGCCGGTGCCGGCAGTCAGAGACTAAGATTAAACGGCACGACAAGGTGGAAGATAATTCGATTGGATTCCATTTATCCGCGGCGTCGGTGGCGTTATCGAACCGGGATGATGAAATGAATATTGTATCCCCGTTTTTCTCCCCGAGCCAGCAATGGGCCGAGCTGTGCTACAGTGTGGCCCATTGTGCCATTGATTTGCTTCCATTCCATTTACGATACTCTTTTATTACTTTTTCCCTTTCCGTTATTAAATTAGACAGCACCGGTATGTGTAACCGGTTCGACCATGCACCGGGACCAGACAGTCGTCGAATGCTGTGCAAGTAATAAAAATGGCGTTTGATTGTGGTCCAAACGCGGATATGAACAAGCATCGCCAGGATCATCACAAAAACAAGGATCCGTTCGGGTGTAATCCAGTAATAAGCAGGACCAAATTTGGAACAAAAGGCGTTCATCCGTCAAACCACCTTGATCTGAGTGCCCGGCTCTTTGAAAGTAATTCCGAACACGTGCTAAGCAGTCAACGTGCACAAAATTAATTTCGAAAAAATGATTAGGTTTTCCAATCTACGACTCAGGCCCAGGTCCGGTCCAGAAATCTCAACCTGCTCTCCGCGAGTTGTAATGAATTCATCACTCGCCCAAGCTTGCAGCCATTCGATTGCGCCGCTCCGATCCGGTTCCGGAACATAGTATAATCCTGGAAACGGTGGTGACTGGCGTAAGAACGTCAATTACAATCAGCAAACCCGGTTTCCGGGGCTCGAATGGAAACGAGCGCGCCGCTGAGCCGGCCCGACGGCCATAAAAGAATCGGAAATAGAATTACATTCCGTTCATTACAAATCACAATCAAACGGTAATTTGGCCGGACGTGCTCGCGCCGCGCCGATTGGACGAAGATTCCGGCGGCCCAACGATTCGTGCGTTGGACGATCGAACCTGTCCTCTCTATTTGCCGCAGGATGTTTTCACGGCACAAACATGGATTCGATGGCTGCGCGACGACATACACGTGTCACTTCTCATTTCGGCGCTTTTCCTTCCTTCCTTTCAGCTGCGTAAGTATCCCCGGTACTATCGGTTCTTCGGCCGGCCGGATCGGCCGGCCCGGCTGGTTCTTTATTTGAAATTCAAATCACAGCCCGCTCGTCAAACGGCGACAAACCGACAGAAGATAGCCTGGGGGGCCCTTCAACTTCTTCAGTACGAGCCGGAGTGAAGGGTTGCCCTAGGACCGACGGCAGGCACCGAACGTTGAACGATGCCACGCCACCGGCTGTGGGTCTGTTGGTGCATGAAATTTGACAATCTGATTATCGAGTATCAAAAGCCGCTTCACCGTGCACGGCTCTGATTGACGGTTGATTATTAACACTCCGTCGCAGTGCAAATGCTCGCGCCCCATGATTGCTCCTGAGCCTCGTGAGATGCCAACCGACCGACGCGAGGCGCATCACCCCCGGAGCGACAATCGTCAATCTTCGATTTGTACAACTTCCCTGAAGATGTCAATATCGACATCGGGTAAACAGCCCGCCATTGGCTTCGATCCTGGGGGCTGGGATCGTCGCGTTTCGAGTGGCAACCGCATCCATCCCTTGGCAACGGCATTTTCAATTAAACCGCACTTTTACTCGCCGACATTAGCATTCGCCGGCCAGAATCGAACTCCAACTAGTGGCGAACTAACTTGGAAGAGATTATAATCATGCAAATCAACACTTGTTATTGAAGCGAATCGGCACCACAACCCGGAATCGGTGCTTCAGGAGGTTCACTTGACAAAACGGCACATTCGAGATGGTGATGCGGCGCGATGTTGTCAGAAACTCGGTGCTGATCGGCACTAAAATGTACAGCTCACCGTTTGTTGAGCGATTCTTTCTACCATTAAATGGCTGTGGCTGAGATTCACCAAAGTTCGCACGATCTCGATTGGAATTTTTATTAACTCATTTTCGATGTCCGCCTTTCGGTCCGGAGAGGAAGCCTGTCAAGCCGGAAGGAGCTTGTCGGGCTGTCAATTGCAACCGTAATTGCATCCGATCGCTCTCTCTCTCTCTCTCTCTCTCTCTCGAGGATGACAGGCGGTGAAAGGAAGGCCCCAACCGGCTTCCGAAATCCTGGGCCGGGTGCTGGTGACAATCTGTTTATCGATCTACTCGTTGATTAAACTCTCGATAATGGATCCGTCAAACTAGAATACGGACCAGCGGTGAAATAGAGCACACAAAAACAAGGAAAAGAAAAGCGAAAACTTTCGGTCCTCTGTCGATCGGCAGTGCTACGGAAGACGAAAGAACGTCCGCCAGGATGTTTCGTTGAAGAACATCGATACCGTGCCTTGTCCGGCTAGCGGAACTGCTTTGCATAAATTTGTCGCTGAGCTTCCCCCGAGGGTAGCCGTGGCCGTGGGTGTTTGTTTTTGTGTTTAATTTTTCCGTTTTTCTCATTATTCGCACAGGAAAGCGAAACACAAATAATGGGATCGGGCACAAGGTGGAAAAGAAAAGGCACAGACGAGGCCGTGGGCGCTCCTGCTGCTCTTAATGGCGCCGGTGGCGAATGATGGACTGGCGATAATAAGATGAAAGCAAACAAGCGTCAGAATGCGGCGGCCGGCGTGTTCCCTTTTGCCAGGATGAAAAGGACGATAAGTGGAAAATTCATTTCCAGTTGTCATCGGGCGTTCTTGGGACGTGTTAAAAATATGCTTCCTCGGTGGCGAGTTGTCTTCACCTGACAGTCTGAAAGCAAAGTGGGCGTTCGGTTTCAGTTTCGCACCGGAACGTGCGTCAATTGCGTTTGCATTTCTGTTTTCCGCCGTACCGGCATTTTTGCCAGTAATTCCGGGCCGTCAGTTGGCGTGTGGGAAGGACACAGAGCGAGAGCGATCTGAACCGTGTATTCTTCTTGTACTGCTTTTATGAAAATGGTAGCCCAATGAGGTTCTCCTGCCGAAGCTCAAAAGACATCAGTACAGTATTCACATCGTGCCTAAAATAAATAACTCAACCTTGCTCCTTAAACAAGCATGGCCATACCGTAACATGGCTGGTATCATTTACAACTCCAGCTAAACGTTATACACATTACAGCCCTCCAATGTAATAACAACTGTGTGTTCTAACTAAATATTACTGTGCTCTTAGGGAACGGAAACAGAAGCCGCCTCGAAACGAACGATTACTCAGCTGCAACCGATAAACACCGCAGGACGAAACGCCGTGCGGCCGGGGTCCCTCACACATCCGGCAGCATGTTTCTGGATGGCGCGTGATGGATGCTTTTTAATTAAATATCGATTAGCATTGCGCCACTATCGATCGTAAACTGTCTAAACACCGCCCTACGTTCACCAGCTGCTGGCTGCACCGAAATAACTTGTAACTGTGCCCCGAGATCCCGACAGTCGACAGGATCGGCACCGATAAATTACTGGGACCCAAGTGGACAGACGCTAACGTTCGAATGTGCCCCTCGAAAATCACGTGTCAAGTGGCCGGCTTTGGTGGATTTGGCAAGAGTGGCCGGGCTCATTTGCACAACGATTACCCAACAAACACATCGGGAGGTCGTAATTCACTTTTTACGGGTCAGCATCATCCTCAGCGGCTGCTGACAAAGATACATGTGGCTCTCGATCCCGATGCGAGGCTGGCCATCCATCCATCCATCAACCAGCGTGCCTGCGACCGACGTTAGTTACTCGTCATTCGACCTCCCGGACCAGCGGTCACTCCAAGAAATCATCGATTCCGTCGGTCGGTTGGTCGGTCGGTTCTGCCGTCGACATGACGAATATTATAAACGGCCTCCTACCGAGTGTACGTGGCCGAAAGTTGCATGTCATTTGCTCGAGCCGGGATGGCCACACGACGGGATATCTTCTGTTTGACCACACAAACCACCACCGGAAATAGATTTAGTTACACATCACATCAAACAAGCGCCGTGCCGTCTGGCTGTGCCAGGGAAAAAATCGTTAAACCAACAACTGTTACGTTCGATTTGATCGGCGAACATCGTGCGAACTTCCGGTACAAGTGTGGTTTGCTGTCCGTCGGGTTTTTGCTGGTCGATCCTGTAGCGTACCGTTTCGAGCCTTGGAGTTGGCGTGTTGACGGAGCGCAAATACGTAGCGCTCTGCGTGTTACGCAAAGCGAAGTTCTTCGGTTCACCGTGCCGTGTTTGTTGAAGCGCAGACAGCAATTCAATTAAACATTAAATTTACATATTTCCCACATTTTGCCTCGCTTGGCAAGCTGCCTGATGAGAGATGTTAGACGGCTCAGCCGATGATCGCATGCCGGACGAAGGATGAGCCAATGATGATGAGCGGTGTTGCAGGTGGCGAACGGTGAGCCAACATTGAATATTTACATTGTTAGTGTTCCGCGCAGTGTAAAAATGGCCGGAAAATATGCGAAAATATCCGCTTCCCCACCAGGGAGATAATTAATAATCTTTTGTGCCACCATTTCCTTGTCTTTAAAGTCGCCATATCGAGCTTCTTACCTTCCGGTTCCTGGGCGATCCAATCTGTCGGGGTGGTCCTGGTGCTGGCCAGCGGCGTCGATCCGGTGGCGATGATCCTTGCGTTCGGTGATGGCTTCGGCAGCGGCGTAGCACCGTTTGGTGGTCGCGGACTGGACGTGGCTCCACCGGAAGCGATGGATGACGTCGATGATGGCGCTGTTGGCGACGGACCGCCCGATGATGTCACCGGTGGGCGGGCTGATGGGTTGGTTAGTGGATGGGAAAGAAGTACGAAATGGGAGCGAAAATGGTCGTCGGAAATGATTAGCATTCTTGGGGTGTACATTAGCATCGCGGAAGCAGCGAAAAAGGGTTAGTGGATGGTAGTTTTCGTGAACCCGCGTACGTTTAGGGCAACTAATCTCACGACTATAACTTTACAATAAGCCATAACACCGGAACACACAAACGACAAAAGGGCGCCCATTAGAGGGTTTTTTGGGGGTGTTCGCAGGCGAACATTGGGTCAATCCAAAAGTGATCTCGGTTTCTGGGCCTTTAATTTATTGTTTAGGTTGATTGAAAGGCTTTTATAAAAATGGAAAACTTAAAACAGTGAAAAACTATTTTGATGCTAACAACTGCATAAATGGAAAGAATTGATTTATGTTGGGATTTTGATATTGAAATTTTTCCTTTACGCAACGTCATTAATAGCATAATTTAAAGCCAGATTGGTAAATAAATAAACATTTCAACCATTAAAGTTATAGATATGTAACACATATAGGGTAGGGTATTCACGACAGGGGATATTTAAATGCTGGATACCGCCGCAGTTTTTGAGTCGATTTTGGCAAATGAACAAGATTCATTTAGGGTATAGAATGCCGTTTAGTAACAGTTTACTCAAAATACAATATCGTATAAATGGCCGCCTCCATTAGACACACGAAAAGGCTGGCATAAACCTTACTCTTCAAATAGCCCCACAAAAAGAAGACAAAAGAAATTCAGCAACAATAAGCACGCACAGTTTTCACAGTTTGAACAGTTGAACGATTCTTTTTAAATGTTCAATGCTACAATCTTAGCCCATTGTTATGCCGTAAATTGATCCATAACTAAAATAGCATAGACTAATGCCTTTGAATCTGGTTGATATTTTAACACATGGCAGAGTTATCCAACATTTAAATATCCCCTGTGGTAAATATGCACCATGTACATTTACGCAATTGCCTTATGCGGTTGATAGTAACACTTTATAATATATCTACGCACCAATAAATGCAGTGTTAGTATTAATTATTGTAAAGTTCGATTAAAAATGTGATGCTACAGGTAAGAAAACTACAGATTAACTACAAATTAAGCATAAGACAGCATACAATATGTGAAATGCATTTGAAATAAAAATATTTTATAATGAACCTCAACTAAAGCCTTGTTGAAATGATTGCATTAAAAATCGACATCACTTGAAGGTGAACCTAATAATGCAGCCCGTTCCTTGGTTCCAGGCTTAACCCTCGCGACTCCGGATCCCCAACACACGTGTTACCTCCAGCATAAAAACTGGCAAATTCGAGGCATAAAGTTTATGTCTGCCTCCGGGCCGGGGCCGTGCAAAAGTCCCGGCGTTCGCGGGACTGGCTGTGACCGCCAAACCGGGACCGGCTCACCGGAGAACCATCGCGGGCGGTTGCGGTAGCATTAGTTTAATCGAGCGTACGAGCGTCTTGTGCGCTCAGCTGAGCGTGAAGTCTGCGTTGGGCTAATGCGTGCGATATGCAACCCGGTCCCGGTGAGTCAGGACTTTCGAGACCCAGTCACGGATTTCGCATGAATGAACTACGAGTGCCCCAACTACACACCACGCGGAGCCTGTGGTCCAGGGGGTGTGGATGTCCTGGGAAAGGTAAAATTCGTGCCAGCCCCTGTACCGACTGGATGTAATAATGGAACGTTGTCCCGAAAAAGTTGGCCATTCGAGTATTTCCGACTCCGAGTGGCCAGACAATAAAACGCCGATTGGCTGGCTGCGGTCACAAACACAGCTTGCCAGGTACACTTACCGTTCACTACGACCGTCACGTTGACCGAAACGTTGCCGAGAGCGTTTCCGGCGCAGCAGGTGTAGACGCCGTTGTCGTCCAGCGTCGACGCCGGCAGGATGAGCGACCCGTTGCCGAACAGCTTGATGCGTCCGTTCTGGATGCCTTCGCCATTGAACTTCCACATGATGCTCGGCGTGGGAGCACCTAGCAACGAGCCAAGACCAAGCGGAGTTCGATCATAACGCGGGTGGGGTTCGGTTCCACCGTCGGACCTACCAGTGACGACACAGTCCAGGACGATGGGATCGCCCTCGAGCAGCTCGCGCTGGTCAGCAGGTGTTCGCAGGAACTTGGGAGCTTCGGCCTCACTCTCCACCACCTCGTTGTTGACGGTCAGGCGGGCCGAGCGGGACCTCGTGCTGCCCAGCGCATTCCGGGCCACGCACCGATACCGGCCGGCGTCGGACGGTACGACCTCGTCGATCCGGAGCGAGCCGTCGGGCAGGAACGTGGTCCGCCCGTCGGCCGACTCCGCCCGGATCGGCTGCTCGTCCGCCAGCCACGCAATGTCTGGCCGCGGGTCACCCGTTGCCTTGCAGCTAAAGATGGCCGTCTGACCGTAGCCGACCTCGATGTCCTTCGGCTCGGTGCTGATTTCCGGCTTGGCTGGTGAGTCGGGAAGGAGAAAGGCATCAAAACACGGAGCCACCGGACCGGAGGGTGGATTCCAAATTAGGGGATGAAACCCTACGGTAAGCACGATACCCCTGCCCAGCCCACGGATCGAGCGTCTAATCGGATTTCGGGGATCGAGTTCGGGGAAATGGTTTCAAAATTGATTCCAGCCGGCGGCAGGGCGAAGATACGAAGCGGTACGTCCCGGTCACCGACACCGACTGTTAAAGTCCTGGATACGGTGGGGTTCGCGAGGTATGGCGAGGTGTTACCCTAAGGCGTCGTTCCGGCGGAGTTGGGTCGAGTTAGATAGTGGATGGTTGGTGCCAGACCAATCAGCTAATTTATCTACTTTGAAGTGCGAAACGGGGACCGACCGGTTCGATCCGACGATCTGCTTTCGGCCGGCGCCCATGAACTTTGTGTAGAAAGAGTACCGTAAGTACTGAGTGCATGCAAAGTCCATTTAATGAATTTACTCAGTTCGCGTGGAAGGTGAAAGAAAGTGTTCATTTACCTATCGATTCGAAGTATTCGAAGTATTCTGGAATCAATTTATGGATCTGTTTAAAGACAACTAATAATGATGAACTAGGGACTAATCTGCTTAAAAAAATTCATTCCAAAACAGTAAACCTTGACCATTTCCTAATGAGTAAACATGTTTAACAACTCACTAATTCAAGAAACGTTGAGGAAACACAAACTTTTCATGGCGGTTTAATTATCTCCGAGCCATTGAGCACTCGAGACACTTAAACGATTCGGGATTAAACGTCCTGGACACGGAAATCGCCCGCAACGTTCGGTTTAAGCACCATAATTGATTTCTTTGACGCTCACAAACCAATCGTAGTAATCAGCGCCGAAGCGTTTTTCTTCACGTAGAAAGTGAAAAGCGAACATCGCTCACGTTGCAACTTCGTTTCCCGTTCCGTAAACCGAAGGTCTTGGCCGCGCTGGTGATAAACGACTTCCAAGATGTGAGCCAAAAAAAAAGGACTCCAGCTGTCCCACTAATTAAGCAGTTCGAAACGCCGTTGAAACGCTGTTGAAACGCTGTGGCCGTGAAAGCTGAACTTACCGCAGTGAAAATCGTCCTCCGTGATCGCGCTAATTGGTTGCCCTTCGAGGGTGGGCGGCGTGGCGCAGGTGGCCCCGGCCACCAGGGCCTTCCGGTTCGGGTGCTGCATCGTCCGCACGAACCACAGCAACGAGCAGTCGCATTCCAGCGCATTATCGTCCAGCCGGAGCCGGTGCAGCGACGGCAACCCCTCGAAGCTGCCCTCCGGTAGGTGCTTAATTTGGTTGCCGTGCAAATACCTGCCATGTATGTGTGTGTGTGTGTGTGGGAGGAGTTAAATTAGTCGAAGAACTGATGCTGACCCGCACCCGCACAGCACGTGTCGCTTGTAGGTGCAATCAACCGCTTCCTCCCACGGCAATGGGAACTTGACGCGGAACGTAAACAGAGCATGTGCCCCACCGTGGCTATGGGACGAATTGGACACCAAGAAAAAAAAAGGATGCACTTCGAAGCCGAGGACAGGTTGGACCAGGATTAGCTGGCAAAGCGGATCGCAACAGAGTACCGCTCCGGTGGATGAGAAACATCAAAGCGCTTGGTAGATGAATTGCTTCAAAAGACTGAGCGGAATGTAGGGAATCCCTGTTCACTGGGAAGTTGTAGCTTTCTTTGGCAAATGTCATACCAAAATGTTGCTGTTAACGGTGTTTGTTACATTGGCGCAGGAATTCAGCCAGTATTCTGATGCCCGCCAGCTGCAGCCAGATCGGAGTTCTCAGAACCGAAATCCCATCAAACATGGCTCGTAAGCCAATAAGTACCCGAAATCCCATGTCGAAGTAACTGGAAGCAGTTATTATTAAGATCCAATTTCTTGCGGCGCTCCCTGGCCAATCTGCCTTAAAACCTGGAACCTCGATTAGGTAATCAGATTTTCAGCTTTTTCCCTTGTTTGCGCAGCATTTATTAAAAGTTGTTGCACCGATTTCGCTTCGCTTCTAATTATTTGCAGTATCAAGTGTCATCATTAACGCTTATTATTTCTTGGTCCATCATCATAGCGGTCCGAAGGGACCACACTGCGCGGAAGAAGAACCGAGCAAAATGAAGCAAGTATCGGGTCGGAAGCGAATAGACGAGCGGCCGACCGGGATGCCTAGGATGCCGTCGTAAACTGGCAACGGCAATGTTTGCTTTTAATTGCTCGCCCATTCGGCTGTGCGGCCTAAATACGAAGGGCCCACCGACAGAGAGCTGGTGCGCCTCCGGGCGTCTGGGAGGCGTAAAAAATCTCGGCCACGTCGAGAATGGTCCGGTTCCAGGAAGCTATTTCCGTTTCGGTAAACTCCTGCGGCAACGTTCCTGTTTTCTTCCCTCAAACACGGTACGTGTGTATCTGTCCGTTTAATTTCATCTTCTACCGGAATAATCCGCTGCCAAAGGCGGGGCACGTTATTTTTTCGGCGCCCATCTTTCCACTCCGGAAGCAAGAAAAGCACAACAGGAGATAGATTGCAGCCAGTGGAAACGATACACACCGAAGGGTGTTTCCTTTTCGGGCCTTTTGGGCTGCGCCGCGCGAAG
>NC_071285.1:42055631-42064778 GCF_943735745.2 Anopheles bellator | reverse complement strand
CGATAAATTCCTGCGTCTGCACGCGTCGACGGTTAGAGGCAGAATGAGCGGTTTGTTGTTAGTCGGGAAATTAAAAACCGTTTTCGCTGGTTTTTCCCCGGCACGGATCGACAAAGTATTCATCAAGTATCTCCATCAGCTTCATCGCCATTGGAGGATTGGATTATTTCGCGCCCAGGAGTGGCCTCCACAAAGCGAAGCGCCGTCCTCAGACAAGAGCCTTTTACGTTGCGAGTGCTTGCAATCCTCTGCTCCAGTGCCAAGAAGTAATTGCATTCATTACAATATCCTCCACAAGTGACGGTGAAGTAATATTTTGCGCACAGACAAAAGTACTTCAGCCCCCAAGGGTTACGGCCAATTAATTCCCAAACGAAGACCCACGCAGCCTTCTTCGAACTCGCCATTTTATGGTGGAACCCAATTTTTACACAAATTTTGATTAACGACGCTAATGGTTCCCAAAATAGATCTAAAACCCAGTTCTCCCGAATTGAACTAATTATGGCCGTGTAACTGAACGGTAACTACCCCGGCAGAGCGGAGCCAGTTCCGGGCTCTTCGGTGCGAAAACGGAAATAATGGAAATCCCTTTTCGCGTGGGCCTTCGGGGAAAGTTCGTAAATTACAACAAACAATCGACGGAATTGGCTTAAAGCGAAAGTTTTGACTGCATTAGCGGCCGACTAGCGGCGTGCCGGTTTTTGAGGTCGGGTTGGTTGCACCGGAAGTGGTACCCATCGGCAAACCGTGGACCACCAATACTTACAGCCGCTCCAGCGATGGCATACTGGTGAAGGTTTGTGGTTGCAGCGCGCTCAGATTGTTGAAGTGTAGGTACCTTTTGTTACGCCAACCAGGGCCCCGAGGCAAACACGCACCGTACATGGAACGAAACAGCAAATCAGTGGATTCATCAATTATTCGGTTTCGGTTCAGGATGGTTTTTTTATTCGATGGCTTCCAGCTAGGGAAGAGTTTTCCGGGAAAGCGCTCAACGAGCTGAGCGAAGATTTTTTAGCGGCGCCTGAAAAAATCCAGGGCCAGGCGCCTGTCTTGGCTCGGGTTTCGGCTTGCATACTTACATGCTGTGCAGACGGTTCAGTGCCGTGAATGCATCCGGTGCGATGGTTGCGATGCGGTTGCGGTTCAGGTAGAGGTACTTGAGCGCCGGCAGCTCCCGAAACGCACCGGAGTGCACCCGTGTCAGCTGGTTCTCGTTCAGGAAAATCGTGTGCAGATGCTGCAGTCCTTCGAAGGCACCGGTTGGCACTTCGCGGATGTGGTTATAGCGCAGGTCGCTGAAAGTTGACGAGCAGAGGAACGAATCGATTAGCATTCGCCTCGTTACAGGGCAGTTAATTGGCAGGTGCCAGGACGTTTGAAGGAATTTAATATTCGAAGCACCCGATATTAATTGAATTGTTAAAAAAAGGGGAGCAAATTATTGCACAATGAGCTACACACAAAAGCTGTCGATTTTTTTCCCCAACCGGTTTCACCACAATTTATGGCACCCATTTGGTCCGCTGCTTAACAGTGCCTCAAACCACAACATGGGTTCTACGGGGGCAACATGCAGCTGTTGTGGTTTTTATTTTTGCGCCTTGCAGCATTGCGCTTTCGTTTTTCTACAGGAAAAATTATATTGTTGCAATAGTCGATACAAAAACCTGTTAAAAAAACATAAAGCAATTGCTTTCTTTTATTGCAGCAAACCACACGCAACGCGTGGATCATTTACTACTTTACTATGCTTGCTGTTTGTATTTTATAGTGTTGATATTCGACGTCCACTTTATTGTCATGCCGAAAGAAACAGTGAATTAATTTAAATCGCTCCCAACCGATCGGTCGATAACCGTCACCAGCTATCAGTCAGCGGCGACGACAATACAAATTGTATAATTTGTTTGACGACGGCAAGTACGCCAAGTGTGCCATATCTAAAAGTGAAAAGTTAGTACAAATCGCAGGAGTGCCCTTTTGACGGGGTCCGACGCGAACGAAGCCATTCCGCGGTGGCCGCGTCCGAACAACGCGTCGCATCCTTGCAGTCTGCCCCGGTGGGCGGCACGAACGCTGCACGGTAAGTAAAAGCAAATCTAACTTTGCTAACGAAATATTCATATTTCCATTTTCACATTCCAGATCTACCACGCCACCGGGCTGGCTGGGCGACAAGCCAAGGACTCAACAGTACGGTGTAAGGAGGGCCCAAGAAGAATGCAGCCAAAAGTCACAGCACAGACAGCAATCGGGAAAGGGGCCCAAGCCAGGAGGGCAGAAAGTGAAACGTGAACTAGGGGAAAAAAGACGCACACAGTCCTCCGATCGGTACCGTCGACCGAAATGGATCGTTCCTGGTGAGGAGTAAAAGTTTTGCCACCACCCCAAAAGGCCATCGTCTTGGCCAAACTTTTCCCACCAACCGGTACCCGTCGCTGGCAGCGTTATTTAAAGTGTTTTTTCACTGCCGCATCGGCCGGCTTGGTCGACACAGATAGACAGAGAGAGAGAGAGAGAGAGAGCGTCCGTAACCGCTAGCATTCTACAGGTCTATAAATGATTCGGTCGGCACCGCGTTTTTCCATCTTATCGCATGCCGTTCGCTTGTCGCCAGCATTTTTTTTCTGGGCTTCGCCTGGAAAAAGATGTATTGTGGGCGATATTTTTCGTCGGCGTCTCTAAATCCCGAGATTTTCTGCTCCATGCGACCCTTGATGGAGGCGCCTGGTTCCCGGTGTCCTGGAAAATGATACAAAGCATGGCATATCCGCGCCAACGATGGTCCATTGGCACCTGTTCGGTGCGGTTCGGCCCCGTCATCGGCCCATGAACCCCCCGCTGGCTGGCCCGGAGCCAGGAGCAACTTTCTCGAGGCGCCCAAAACTTGCCCAAGTCGGGCGGTTTGTCCCTCGCATCACATTCCATCATACGAATGAGTTGGGGCGTTTCAGGTTGGGTAAGTTTGTTTGCGCACAAATAGCAAGATCTGCCACTGGCAGACCAGCTTGGTGCGAGGGTATCCTGGCCCTCGCACGCGCATGGCTCCACAGCATGATAAGTTATGATTTTTGGCGAAATAATAGACACAAGTGCTGCCAACGCGGGCGGCCACCAGGCGCGTGTACCGAACGGGACCAAACTTTTGCCCAAACACACCCGTCCCGGGGGCTCTTTGGTTGCGAGCGGATGAAAAGATTGGCTCAACTTTGCATCCGAGAAACCCCCCGCCGAAAGTTTATCCTTTTCGCGACGACGACAGCAAAAAAAGCCCTGCTCCGGAGTTGGGTTGCAATCGCTGGGGCGCTGGCGAGAGTTTTGCAATCAAACAACGATTGTTGAAGCCGAATCGCCGGAAAATTGTTGCCACCGCTCCGACTCCGATGTGATTATGAATTATCCCGTGTCTTGCATGCTGCCCGGAGGCTGCGCTGCATAAACATGTGGCGTCTAGACAAGTTTATGGTCGAATCACTATATTTATCATGCACAGATAGGAGGACCTCCCTGGTTAAAAGTGCTCTCAATATCGATCCATCTTTTGCCCGGGCCCAGCGGCTGGGGAAGAACTTTCATTACACCCGGAGCATGATAGCCGCACGATCCGAGCAGCAGATGCCGTTTTTGGACCATGCGACGGCGACAACGGCAAGGCAGCATACGTCGTCGTACGACCAGTGTCGGGTGGATGGTCGGGACGGAAGCGTGGGGACGGGAGGTCCCCCGATGCGAAAGAGTTAGAACTTAATTTACGCCTGCATAAATAATTAACTTATCGTTCTTGGTGCTGCAGTTCCCAATTGCCTCGAATGCGGCACAGAATGAGAGAGAGTGAGAGAGACAGAGAGAGAAGCACACCCTCGGCGAAGAACTTGGAAAATGGGCAAATTTGTGTGCCAAGGAACGAGGATGGCGGATACGGTGAAAGTGTATTTTAGGGATGTGCATTTGTTAATGCCCGGCCATCCCCCCAGGGTGCGACTGCTGTGCGATGGCGATGTGTTGTTGGAAATTTATGAGCAATTACCCGCCCAATGACACTCCGGGACCACGGGGCCAGCCCCCCATGGGGGAGGGACATGCTGTGCATGAAGAAGTGCCCGGACGGATGGATGGATTATAAAATCATGTGAAACCATGGAATTGAGCGATCACGCGTCACGGGAGATTATGTCTTGGTGCAACTCGTCACGGGTTCGGATGAATGATTCATTGCCATTGCCACCATTAATGTTGTATTCGCCAGGATTCCTGCACAGCCATTCGCTTGGCAGAATATTTTTTGATTTTGTTATCAAACCTTTTTGCAAACAATACTCAGATTTAGCACAAAGCCTTGGAGGTTAGAAGTTTCTGCTCAGTGCATGAAATCGAACGTACTAAAATCGACATATCAGTATTCTGAGATCAAAACCGTCGCCCAAAATAGTTTACATTGATTCTTTTGATATTCCAATATAGTCAGCCAGATCTCGGACTGTTAATCGAAAATTTTGGAGCACCAATTCTTTGATTTTATTCATGTGTAGCTCATCAGTTGATGTTGATGGTCGTCTTGGCCGTCACTCGTCATTAACGCTTTCCCGAACCTTTTTGAACATTTTGAACCACTAATAAGCTCTTGTTTTCGATAGAGCTTGCTCACCGAAGGCCTTTAGCAACATTTTCAGCCATTTTTGACACCATACATTTTATTCCAGATAAACTGCACTTCAGATTTTGACAAAATTTAATGGAATTGCGTTGTTGAACAGTTTCACTAATAAGTTGAAAATCAAAATTCCTCGTTACTTTTCGGCCACAGTGGACTGCTGGCGCTTTATGCTTACTGACATCGTACTGAAAATCTAGTGAAAGGTTAGACTTTAATAGAATCATTAAAAAACAAAAAAGAGCACAGAAAAACTGTTCAAATGACTCCAACAGTCAGATGTCTCAACTAATGACCAGCTGAAGTCCTATCAGACTGTATTGCACACGAGGAACAGTACAGAAAATTGATCCTGAAACCAAATATTTTCAGGTGAGAAATTTATTAATTTACTTTTAATAGGTCCGTAAATCATCCATTTGCGATGCACCGATCGATCGGCTTCTAAGTAAAAGACATTAGTTCGAGCCTTGACTTGAGTGAAAAACTTTCGTTCAGTGCTCTGTCTGTTCTAATTAATAAATGAATAAATTAGTTAATTAGTTGATTGATTAATTAATTACAATGTGTTATATAAAAATGCTTTACAAAATTTTACTGCTTCATGTAAATAAATTATGGTTTTATGAAAAATCAATCGGTTTTCAGCATTTTCATTCGGTTCACATTCGTTTATGAAAAAAATACTTAAAACTGGCTAACATTTGATCTCACTGCGTTATGTCCCCGTTTCTCCAGAATCACTTATCCTGGAGAAAGAAAATAAATTAACCTCTACCAAATTGTAGTAATGTACGAGTTCTTAGATGGATATCAACCAATTGCCGATTGCCGAAATAGGCAACTCGGTGTAATTTAGGAAAATGTCACAAATTATCAGTCAAAAATGATTACAAAATCTCAAAAGATGCTCCGAAGCGCAAAGTGCGTTTTGATGGAAAACCCTCGTCTACAGTACAGACTACGGGACATTAGCGGGCTTGGCTTGCACAAAAAAAAGGAAAAGCTACAATTTAAAGCAGCAGGATTTAAAATCAAACACCGAACCGAACTCCGGACTTCGGAGCTGAAACGCTGCGCTTCGGGGCGGGCTGATCAAATTTACCACTTGAAACAACATTTCGAGCCCACATCAAACAAACGCCGCTCCGCTCCGGACGCTGACGGATACTGAATTAAAACCAGCCCTTTGATGCTTCACAGTGCACGGGATCCGTGCGGCGTGAAATTCGAGCCGGTCGACAACAACCCCGTACTTGGCAACACTCGCTCGGTGCTCGGGAAACAATATTAAAGTGAAACCCTGGCGTCTGGCGGCGCGATTCGGGACTCCGGGACCCGAGCACTGCATTATTGCGGTTTTGCGCCCCCGCCCAAGCCGGTGGCAATGCAAAGCGGCGGGGCGTGCCATGCACCCCACCCCCGGGCCCCGGCCAATCAGTCCCGCGGTGGTGGCCACAAGAACGTTCCATGCTCGATTATTTACATTCCGGTCAACCGCACAGCGGAGCGCAAGCGGGCGCAAGCGGACCATAAAACCGGCACCAGGACGGGACAGGTCATTACAGACTCCGGCACCACCCGGCACGGGGTGGCATTTTTCGGTGTCCCTCCGGACTGCTCCGGAGCATGTTTGTCGGGCTGAGGGCGGGCGCCAGGCTCGGGTTCAACATCACCGCAACGTGTTTGGGTGTGTCCTGGACCTGCCTGCCTCGAGTGTCGGGCCCGGTAAAACTGTAAATGTAATTAAAATTATCCCTTAACTTATTGCTCCGGCACCGGACGCGAGAGAAGGGACCGGTTTCATGAAGGCCACAGTTGGCCGCCCGAACCGTACCGTCATTTGTCGCATTCTGGCTGTGTTTTCCGGACCTAAGGGGGTGACGTAATCCAGGCCAACCCGATGCAGTCCACTTCGAAGAAATGAAGTAGCAACCGAATGGAGTATTAATCTTCACGCTTAATGCCGTGCTGAGGTGGGAAGATTATCCAGCCCCCTTCCCAACTTGTTTGGTTTGGTTTGACGGGATTGGCAATTAAATTTGCAAAGTGCAGGAACGAGACAGGACAGAACAGTTTGTTTGTCAATCGTCTGAAAATATTCCGACACGGGTCCGACCTAGCTTGGCGCATCAACGGAGATTAATGTCCGATGAGCGAGAGCCACCGGGAGCAGCGACCGGAGTAAGCCGGCGAAACTGGAAAACAATGGCCCTTCGGCAACAGATTCAGCAACCCTAAATCGGTGCCACTTTCACGGACCCACATTAATCGGCTTAACATGACGGAGAACATTGCTGGAAGCGGCTAGCGTTTTTCTCTACTCTCGTGTATGTGTGCCGGTGCGCCGCATAAACATGTCCTCGCGTAATACGCGGCGGAACGACCAACAACAAATCAGCCGCCAGGACACCGCGAGATGGGTCTCGTGGGGCCGTCGCACGGCACATGAAATGAGTATTATTTTTCAACACGGTCCTATCACGCCGCGATCAACCCCGCCAAACCGTGATCTTCGTGATGGATCCATAGTCCGGGTGTTCGTTGTGGCCGCATTTCCCACCCTGTTCCCTTGCAGCATAAGCATCGCTCCGATCCCCGGGGGCGTTCTCCTGTTCGGTTCGTGTTCTAGGTGAGCGCGCCCCACACGAAGGAGCCATTCATTTGTTTGCGACCAAACAGGCAGGTGACAATTTTGTACCAGCCCGCGGGGGCCGGGAGCCAGATGGAGTAAATTTCCCAAATGGATAGCTTCCTTCCCATCACGGGAGCGGAAGATAAATGGATGTTTAAGATTGAGCACCTCGAACGCCGGGTGGGCTAGGTGGGCCCGAGGTGTGTTCGGGTGGTGTGGCCGTTGTAATCCGATAGGGTGCCGAGATTTTTTCTGAAGTCACTTCTGGCTTCCGCCTGGTGCCCCGGTTTACAGTTTAATGGAACCGACAAATATGAACGACGACGCACGAGTCCTGCGGGTTCCTCGAACGGGGGTTGGTGATCGTAAATTGAATCTTCTCCCAATCATGGATTTATTAGGGGCAAACGACGTTGGGAGATGGTAATGAAACGATTCGTGCCAACACCGTTCCCGTGTGGCCAATTTTGCCATTTTTTACGGAGCACCAGGCGTCTCCATTAAGATTTCATGTTTAAACCAACAACGAGTATCCTAACGAAAAACTCGCCATAGAACTCAAATTTCTCTAGCGTTTTATATACCTTTGTCAAAATCAATCCTAAAATGGGAAAAACGGAAGAATAGCTGAGAAAATATGCTTCCCGATTTCGCCCAGTTTTCACTGCGCAACACTTCGAAACATAAAAACGAAGCCTTGCACGCCAAGCTGAAGGCCTTGTGGGAAGTCTGTGACAGGCGGACGCATGATGGATGGCAGCACTGTGGCCAATGTGTTGCATGTGGTGCTGTGCGATTTTTATGAAGCCAACCAGCCATGAAGGCAGCAGGCCCACGGTTCATCAAATTTGTCCCCCAGGCATCGTCAGTCGCCAGGCCTGTGCGACCTTCACCTTTCCGGTGAATATTGCTGACGTTGGGCTGCTAAATATGCAAAACTGTGCCATAACGCTGCGCCACTAAATATTAAATTTATCAACGAATTCGTGACTGAGCCAGAAAGCGGTTATCCACCATCAATTATCGGTCGCCAGGCGAGCCGCTTCATCACTCCTGCGTAACATCAAACGCGCCTGGCTGTGCGCAACCCCTATCGAATGCTGCCAACCTTTGATTGCGCTCCAATCGATCGACCTGCAAACATAACCTAATTTGGAACGAATTTCCAAACCGACCGGCCATGAATCTTCCTAATCATCCACTTTTCACCATTTGCCGATCAAAAGGGGGCAATTTGTGCGAGTGTCTGTGTGCCTTAGCATATCCCCGAAAGACCAGTCAGCCATCCGGGCTGGGCCGGCGAAATTGATGAACAAAAATTAATCATTGACCCGCGAGGCGCAATGTTTGGGCCACTGCGGTTGATTGTCTTCGGGTGGCTAGCATAAAAAAGGAGTGTCCACCCCAAATCCAGTTCGTCATCCCTTTTGCCCCGTTATCCTGTGGCCACTAACTGCTTGAGGCGAACGGGTTGAAAGTGAAATCGTACGAATGGGGTAATAAAAAGAGTGTACAGCGTTTCTTATCATTCCTTTTATCACTGTTTACGGTGAGCGGGGCGGAGACGGCACGTGACAAGAACCGTCTGTCTCGTCACCCCGCGGGTTCGTAATCCATAAACGCGCTACATTATCGGGGCATCGGGGCGTCGTTAAATTTGCATAAGTTTGTGCCGACCGAGCGACCTACTCGAAGAAATGCTCCGGCTCGGGCCCATAAAAGGGTCAGCCCTTTACTGGCAAACGAGAGCGCAACATCTGGGCGGCTCGATTAGCCCTCCCGACACCGATACCGACCTCGAAACCCCGTGTGGACCATTTTCGACCGCTTTTTTGTTGCTCAACCGTATTACTCA